>NW_007249901.1:283276-294210 GCF_000164805.1 Carlito syrichta | reverse complement strand
TTGGGCGGCGGCGCCGACGGCGGTGGTGGCGGCGGCGGCCTGGCTCGGGAGGCGCTCCTCGGGCCAAGGCCATGGCCCCGCGGCTGCAGCTGGAGAAGGCGGCCTGGCGCTGGGCGGAGACGGTGCGGCCCGAGGAAGTGTCGCAGGAGCACATCGAGACTGCCTACCGCATCTGGCTGGAGCCCTGCATCCGCGGCGTGTGCAGGTGAGGCCCGCGCACCGGGGCTCGCGGGTCCCGTGCCGGATCTTGGAGAGCTGGGCAGGGTGGGGGAAGGAAGACAGCAGCCCGTTGCGTGCACTTGAAGAGCGAGGGGGAGGGTCCTCCCTTCCGCGGTCCGCGCGACCTGGGAAACGCAGCCTTCGCGGGCTCTGCGCGGAGGTGATGCTGGTGGAAGCCCTGTAGAGAGGGTTTTGGATTCCCTTCCAGAAGATGGCGGTGGAGATGAAGGCAGGAGCCGAGAGATTAGCACGCCTTGATTGTTGGTGTATGTTGGTTGCAGCTCGTCCTTGTCGTTTGTAAAAAGGAACTTCTCGGAAGTGAGTTCCATCAGTGTGTCTTATGTTAGTGTTGACGCCAAAGGTCTGATCATCTTAGTAATATTTTTGGAGAGGACAGTTTTAGACAAACCTGTGGTTAGCCTACGTCATCGGTACTTTGCATCCCTAGTTAATCTTCCCTCACTCTTTAATCTAGTATCTTTTAGCTTTTTATTTTTTTATTTTTTTTTTTTGGTCGTTTTGACTCGACCTTGCAGAGTTCTAAGTTCGAGTTGTGAAAGTGCTGTCCTTCACTTCTGCTTGGTCCTTGAGCCTTGCCTGTCCTTTATCCTCTCTTTTAGATGGAATCCTTAGGCTTTGTGCCTGTTTCTTCCCCTCTCCCACCTTGTAACGCGGGAACTATAGTTTTTGTTCTGGAATGTTGTTGAATTGTCTTGGCCAAGCCGGGCATGCTCAGTAGCTTTCTTTCAGCAGGCATTTATTTCGTAAATGGTTTCTGGAGATTTTACATTCCTCTGGGGGATCCAGAAGGAATGGAAGTCATGGTCTCCGGCTTTGGAGCTTAAAGTCTAGTCTGAGACGTGAAACAAGTTAGGGAGCTAATTCCAAGTTCTGGGCGTCTGACTCCAAACAGTAAGCACTGGAATGACAGAAGTCTGTATAATAGAAATTATTACGCTTCAGTTAGTTTCTCAGCATAGTTAGGTTCCAGAGTTCCAAAAAATGTAAACTGTTCACTGTAATGATTCTGATTTTAACGGAAGTGAAGGAGTAGTGATGAAGGGAGTGTCATAGAGAAGGTGAGTTTTAAGCTGCAGTTGCAAGATTTATATTCAAGCTCTTTTTAAAGAAGCTTTATTGTGATATAGTTTGCATACTCACCCATTTAAAGTGTACAAATCATTGTTTTTTAGTATATTCAAAGAGTCATTCAACTATTACCAAAATCTGATTCTAGAACATTTTTGCCCTCCCCAAAAGAAACCCTGTAACCATTAGATCAGCACTCAGTCCTTCCTTGTTCTCCCCCAACCCCAAGCTCCAAATATCCACTGATCTAATTTCTTTTGTTGCTGTCATTCTTTTAAAAAATTTCTCCTATCTTGGCATCTGCGTGTACCACTGATCTTTCTGTCTCTTTGTCTATTCTGGACATTTTAAATGAATGGAATCATACAGTCGTGTACTTTTGTGACTGGCTTCTTGCTGTAGCATGGATCACTACTTCATTTTTTCAAATCGCAGTAAAAAGTATATAACAATATTTATCATTTTAAAGGATATGATTTATTGACTTTAAGTACATTTGCAGTGTTGTACAACCATCCTCACTGTCTAGTTCCAGACCTTTCTCATCATCCTAAAAGGAAACTCAACGCACATTAGTCAGTCACTTCTGATTTTACCCCTCTCCTAACCCATGGGTACTGCTGTTCTGCTTTCTGTCTCTATGTATTTCTCTATTCTGGGATTTCATATACAAGAGATAGTAGAATATGTGGCTCTTTGTGTCTGACTTTCACTTAGCGTAATGTTTCCGAGGTCATTTATGCTGTGGCAAGTGTCTGCACTTTATTTCTTATGGCCGAACAATATTCCAGTGTACGGATGTGCTGTGCTTATGCATTCATCAGTTGTTGGGCATTTTGGTTATTTCCACCCTTTGGTGGTTGTGAATTGTACTTCTCTGAACATTTGCATACAAGGTTTTGTTTTTGAACGTTGTTTTCAGTTTTTTTAGTTTTATTCCTGGCAGTGGAATTACTGGGTCATAGGGTAATTCTGTGTTTAACTTACTGGACCGCCAAACTTGTCCACAACAGCTGTACCATTTTACATCCCCACCAGCGATGAATGAGGGTTCGTGCTTTTCTTCGTGGTCATCAACACTTAGTATTTTCTGGTTGTTTTTTTTTTTTTTCCCTGATTAGGCCATCCTAGTGGGTATGAGGTGATATATCTTTGTGGTTTTTTTTTTTTTTTTTTTTTTTGAGTTGGAGTCTCACTCTGTCGCCCAAACTGGCGTGCAGGGGCCGCTCCCGGCCACCGCAGCCTCGCCTGCTGGGCTCTGGCGATCCTTCCGCCTCAGCCTTCCCAGTAGCCGGAATTACAGGCGCGTGCTACCACGCCCAGCTAATTTTTTGATTTACTGTAGAGATGAGTCTCGAACCCGTGGGCTCAGGCAATCCACTCACCTCAACCTCCCAAAGGCGCGGGATTACAGGCTGAGCCACCCAGCCCGGCTTCTTTGTGGTTTTAATTTGCATTTCCTAATGGCTAATGAGCTGAGCATCTTTTCACGTGCTTGGTGTCTGGTTTCGTTTCTTTTAATTGTTGGAACACTATCCATTGTGTGTATCTACCACATTTTACATATATATCAGTTGATCTGGGCATAGTGGCGCATGCCTGTAATCCCAACACAGAGGCGAGAGGATTGCCTGAGACCAGGGGTTAGAGACCAGCCTGGGCAACTTGGTGAGACCTGGTCTCTTAATAAATCAGAAAATTAGCCAGGTGTGGTGACTTTTATCTGTGGTCCCAGGTACTTGGAAGGCTGAGGTGAAAGGATTTCCTGAGCCCAGCAGATCGAGACTGTGAGTATGCCACTGCACTTTAGCCTTGGTGACAGAGTGAGACTCTGACTCAAAAAAAAATGTGTGTATATATATATCAATTGATGGATATTTGGGTTGTTTCTACTTTTTGGCTTTTATGAATAATGCTACTATAAGCATTTGTGTACAGGTTTTTGTGGGGGCATTTGTGTTCGTTTTTCTTGGGCAATACCCAGGAGTGAGATTGCTGGTTATGCAGTAACTGTTTAATTTTTTTTTTTGTTTTTTTTTGAGTTGGAGTCTCACTCTTGTCGCCCAGACTGGAGTGCAGGGGCACGCTCCTGGCCATCGCAGCCTTGACCTGCTGGGCTTAGGCGATCCTTCTGCCTCAGCCTTCCAAGTAGCTGAAACTACAGATGCACGCCACCATTTCTGGCTAGTTTTTGTGATTTATTGTAGAGACGAGGTCTCACCAAGTTGCCCAAGTTGGTCTCGACCCCGTGGGCTCAGGCAATCCTCTCACTTTAGCCTCCCAAAGTGCTGGAATTACAGGCTGAGCCACCATGCCTGGCCTTTTTTTTTTTGAGACAGCACAGGCTGGATTTGAGCTCTTGGGCTCAAGCGATCCTCCTGCCTGAACCTTTGGAGTATTTGGGATGACTTGACAGGGGTATGCCACCAAACCAGTGTTTAACATTTTGAGGAACTATCAGGTTGCTTTCCAAAATGGCTATGCTGGGTTTTACATACTCACAAGCAGTGTATGTGGGTTCCAATTTCTCCACATCCTTTTTTTTTTTTTTGAGTTGGTGTCTCACTCTGTCACCCAGACTGGAGTGCAGTGGCTCGCTCCCGGCCACTGCAGCCTCGACCTGCTGGGCTACGGTGATCCTTCCGCCTCAGCCTTCCAAGTAGCTGGAACTACAGGCACGCGCTACCTTGCCCGGCTAATTTTTGATTTATTGTAGAGATGAAGTCTCGCCAAGTTGCCCAGGTATATCTCGAACCCGCGGGCTCAGACAGTCCACTCACCTCAGCCTCCCAAAGCTCTGGGATTGCAGGCTGAGCCACCGAGCCTGGCTTCTCCACATCCTTATATTTATTATCGTTTGTCTTTTTTCTCACTCCCATGCTATGGGTGTTAGGTGATGTCTCATAGTGGTTTTAATTTGCATTTCTTTAATGGCTAATAGTGTTAGGCATCCTTTCATGTACTCAGTGACCATTCATCAGTCTTTTTTTTGTGTGTCTTTTTTTTTCTTTTTGAGTTGAAGTCTCACTCTATCACTAGGTGGAGTGCTGTGGCATGCTCATAGCCACCACAGGCTCGACTTGCTGGGCTCAGGCGATCCTTCCGATCCTTCTGCCTCAGCCTTCCAAGTAAGTAGCTGGAACTACAGGTGCTTGCTACCATGCCCGGCTTATCCTTTTTCTCCTTTTTTTTGAGTCAGAGTCTCATTCTGTTGCCCAGGCTGTAGTGCAGTAGCACAATCATGGCCACTGCAGCCTTGGCTTACTGGGCTCAGGTGATCCTTCTGCCTCAGCCTTCCAAGTAGGAACTGTAGGCATGTGCAACCACGCCCTGGCTAATTTTTTGATTTATTGTAGAGGCAAGTTCTCACTATGTTGCCCAGGCTGGTCTTGTAGAGAGGAGGTTCCACTATGTTGCCCAGGCTGGCTTCGGACTCTTGAACTCTGGCAATCCTCTCGCCTGGTCCTCCCAAAAGTGCTGGGACTGTAGGCATGAGCCACTGCACTCAGCCTCTTCTGTCTTTTTTGGAGACATGTCTATTCAAATTCTTTGTCTGTTTTAAAATTGGTTTATTTGTCTTTTTATTATTGAGTTGTAAGAGTTCTTTACATATTCTGCATGCAAGTCCCTTATTAGATATATGATTTGCAAATACTGTTTCTGGTTCTGTGGTTTATGGTTTCTTGGTGGTATCATTTTCAGTACAAAAGCTTTTAGTTTTGATGTAGTCTAGTTTTTATTACTATTTTGGTTGCTTTTTGTGTTTTGAGAAAGCGCATCTCACCTGAGTTGTTTTCTTTAGATATCAGAAAAGCTCTTGTCTTACTCATTTTCTCCTTTTGTTAAACCATTTCTTTGGACTCTTTGCAAGAAAAGATTAAGGAATTAAACTAATAGCATCATCAACACCTTTTTTATATTTTACACAACAGTTTATTATGAGAGCCAGAGTGAAGAAATGAGGTATTTGACCATAATCAAAGACTAGATGAGTCAGGACTGTTATTTACATCTCTGACACTATTTAGGAAATCACAGGATGAAAGCAGTGTGTATTAAGTCCTGTATCCACAGTATTCTCCTCAGCTCAAACAGCCCTCCCACCTCAGCCTCCTGAGTAGCTAGGATAACAAGCGTGCAACACCACACCTGGCTGGCTATTATTTTTGAGTCAGGGTCTCACTCTGTTGCCCAGGCTGGAGTGCAGTGGCACACAGCAGCCTCCAGTTCCTGGACTAAAGGGATCCTCCTGCATCAGCCTCCTAAGTAGCTGGGACTACAGAAATATGCACCATGCCCAGCGGGTTTTTAATTTTTAATTTTTTATCTTTTTGTAGAGACAGGGTCTTGCTGTGTTGCCTAGGCTGTAATTTTTTTTATTTTTGTAGAGACGAGGTTTTGCTATTTTGCCCAGGTTGTTGTGAACTCCTGGCCTTAAGCGATCCTCCTGCCCCAGTCTCCCAAAGTTCTGGGACTACAGAAGTGAGCCACCCTGCCTGGTCATTAAAAAAACCAACTTAATTATGGCAACTTTTAAACATGCATGTACAGTAGAGAGAATGTTACAGTGAATCCCCATGTACCCACTGCCCAGCTTCATTTATCAATGTAAGATGATCGCTTATTTTACTCTGTTATTGCACGCTGTACTTTTTCTACTTAATCTAAAAATTACCAGTTTAATGTATGTTATTGGTTTACTAGGTGTTTTATGCTCCATAATACCAGTGCGGTCGATTCTTGTTCATTGTTGTATATCTTTCTGCTGTCTAGCACATTAACACTTATGAGACTTAGTCCTTAACCAATTGATGAATTCCAGGCTCATAGCTAGCTACTGGTAATATAGTGTAACTATTCTTTGTTTCTTCTTTTTCTTTCTATGTATTTGTTAAATTCAACAAGTATTATTGAGTTCCTCTTCCATGCCTCACTGGATTAAGTATTCATTTATTCAGTGGATTTTTTGGCACCTGATATGGGCTTGGTTTAGTGTTGTAGGGTGGCGCTGGGATAAAGTCAGAAGTTACATTCCTGTTTTATGTCCTGTGTATTTTACAGATGAGACAGATAAATGACATTGTTGTTGTTTTACAAAGAAGGGGAAATATACTACATAACTTTTTGCAACTTGTTTTTATTTGATAATACACCTTTTTCATATTAGTGAATGTAGATCTACATTTTAAAAAAATAAATCTTGCCGAGTGTGTTTAAAGTATACAACATGATGTTGTGGGATACATATAGATAGTAAAAATGGTTACTGTAGTGAAACAAGTTGGCATGTCCAACAGGTACAGCATCTTACATATTTGCCCTTTTTTCATCAGAATATCCTTAAGCTAAAATGCCTTATTATTTTTAATTACATTTTTTTTCTATCTTCCACTTAAGTTATCTTTGTCCTTTTTTATTTTTTTTTATGTTTGTTTTTTTTTTTGAGTTGGAGTCTCTATCGCCCAGACTGGAGTGCAGTGGCCGCTTCCGGCCACCGCAGCCTCGCCTGCTGGGTTCCGGCGATCCTTCCACCTCAGCCTTCCAAGTAGCCGGAATTACAGGCATGTGCTACCACGCCCGGCTGATTTTTTTATTTATTGTGTAGATGAGGTCTCGCTGCCCAGGGGGGCCTCGAACCCGCGGGCTCAGGCAATCCACTCACCTCAGCCTCGTCTCACTGTCGGCAGGCTGGAGTGCAGTGGCACGCTCATGGCCACCTCAGCCTCGACCAGCTGGGCTCAGGCAGTCCTTCACCTCAGCCTTCCAAGTAGCTGTAACTACAGGCACTTGCCACCACGCCCAGCTAATTTTTTGATTTTTGTAGAGGCGTGGTCTCGCCAAGTTGCCAGGCTGGTCTCAAACCCTGGACTCAGGCAGTCCTCTCGCCTGTGTCTCCCAAAGTGCTGGGATTATAGGCTTGAACCACCACGCCTGGCATCTTCGTCTTTTTAATAGCTGTGTGGTGTTTCATTGTGTAAAGGTCAATTCCATGTTGACTTCCAGTTTTTGGTATTACAGTCAGTGATGCTGTGGACATTCCTATATGTGTATCTTGAGTGCTGAGTGAGTGTTTTCACTTAGATTGCGAGATGAGAAATTGCTGAGGTAAGGGCATGACTGCTTAAAATTTTGATAGTACAAATTCATACCATTTGACCCGGCCACCTAGGATAAATGTCCCTGTTGCCAACCCAAGGCATTCCAATTTCCAATATTTTAATAGTGAAAAATAGCATCTTATTTTCATTTGCCTATTTTTTTTTTTTGCTGGTGGCATTGAACATCTTTTTGTATTTACAGGCCATTTGTATTTCTTCTGTGACTTTTGTGTTCTCGATTGTTGGTCACTTTCTTGTTGGTTTTCAAGAGCCTGTTGACTGGTTGAAGATATTTTTTGAGATTTTTGGATCTTCTTGGTTTTTTCCCCTAAAACTTATGATATTTTTATGTGGTAAAATTTATGAATGCTTTCTTTATGGTTTTTGAATTTCCCAGTTCCAAGGTTATAAAAATATTCACTCACATTTTGCTTTAGTGCTGATGGTTTTCTTTTATGCAGTCTTCGTCTTTTTGGAATTTAATTTTATGTAAAGATTGAGGTAATAATTCATCCTTCCCCCCCCAAATGGCTACTCAATTGTCTTACACCATTTATTGAATGATCCAGTCTTTCCCCCCACCAGTTAAAAAGCCTCCTTTATTCCTGTATGTACTTGGGTTTATATCTTAACCCTATTCTCCTTCATTGATTAATTTCATTGAATATCTCTGTACTGGGACCACAGTTCTAATTATTTTGTAATTAAAATATCTGATAAGGTAAGACTTCTTAATTCCTCTTAGAATTTTTCTAATTGTTCTTAAGTTATAAAATTAATTAATTAATTAAATGAGTCGGCATCTCTCTTTGTCACCCAGGCTGGAGTGCAGTGGCACGTTCATGGCTACTGCAACCTCGACCTGCTGGGCTCAGGCGATCCTTCCATCTCAGCCTTCTAAGTAGCTGGAACCACAGGCGTGAGCCACCATGCCTGGCTAATTTTTTGTGTGTTTTTTTTTGAGTTGGAGTCTCACTCTATTGCCTAGGCTGGAGGGCAGGCACGCTCACGGCTACTACAGCCTGGAGACCAGCTGGGCTCAGGCGATCCTTCCACCTCAGCCTTCCAAGTAGCTGGAACTACTTCTGGCTAATTTTATTGGCCAGACTGGTCTCGAACTCATGAGCTCAGGCAATCCACTTGCCTCGGCCTCCCAAAGTGCTGGGATTACAGGCTGAGCCACCCAGCCCGGCCCTTTTTATGTTCTTGATGCCATCTTTTTTTTTTTTTTTGAGTTAGAGTCTCACTCTGTCACTTGACTAGAGTGCAGTGGCACGCTCCTGGCCACCGCAGCCTTGACCTGCTGGGCTCCGGCAATCCTTCCGCCTCAGCCTTCCAAGTAGCTGGAACTACAGGCACTTGCCACCACGCCCGGCTAATTTTTTTGATTTATTGTAGAGATGAGGTCTCGCCAAGTTGCCAAGGCGGGTCTCGAACCCGTGGGTTCAGGCAGTCCACTCACCTCAGCCTCCCAAGCACGGGATTACAGGCTGAGCCACCAAACCCGGTTTATGCCATCTTTTGATGAATAGAAGTTTGCGTGTGTGAATGTCATTTAAGAAATCTTTACTGGGCAACCTCTTCGGGTCCCTTCCTGCAGTGGGAGCTTTTCTGTCTTCTCAATAAATTCTGCTTTCTCACCTTCCAAAAAAAACTTTACCTTCCTCAAAGTCCGGGATATTCACTTGTATCACCTTCTATAAACTTTATTGCTTTAGCTTTTGTAGTTTAGTCTGAGTCAACCCGGAATTGATTACTTATTTTTGTCAGTTGCTAAGGAAGATCATGGAAGAATTTAGGGTTACCGGTTCTCTGTGACCTCAGCAAAGTAGAAGAGGGTTGAATGACTATTAATGATAAACACATCAGATGCTAGTGAAGTAACAGCTCTTACCAAAAAAGGGAAGACATACATAGAAAAAACAAACACACAGTTAATTAAAATTAAACAAGTGATGACACCTTGTTTGTGTTTTAAAAAACAATACTTTTTTTCACTACATAAGTGAGCTGCATGGGGTGGCGGGTGTGGCAGGCTCAGGGTGTGCAGGTGCCCTGAGGAGGAGATGATGTTTGGGAGGATAGAAGGAAAGGAGGTGAGTTTGGAGGCCAGGCCCAAGGGCTCCTTAGATTTGCTTCTGGGAATAGGTAATTGTGATAGTCATGGGTTACGACAAGCCACGGCCATGGGGCCAATGAGATTAAGAAATTCTTGGAAATCTTGCTGCTGGTAATGGTTGAGGCCCAATTTCTTCATGCAGTCGAGGTCATGTGGTCCTTCTGAGTCTTTGTGGAAGCAGCCAGTTCTGTGTTCATGAAACTTAGGAACTCTTTTGGAGAGTCTGCAGTTATTACATCCTTTCCAGCATACTTCTGGCAAGCAGCAGTCGGGGCCAGTATGCTACTAAGTCTCTGTAGGACTGGAGGTTTTTGCCATGTTGAAGTTGACTGATAGACTTGAGACTTTCGTTTTTTGCAAATCCTCATTTATTTATTCTTGCTTCCTAAGTTAGTGATCTAATCATTAAGAAAAGGCCTTTTATTTAGGACAATCCTACAAAGAAATACAAAGGAGGAAAAACCTCATTTTTTTTAAAAGCAGGATTTATTAAGGGGACTGAAAAACTTCTACAGTGGGAGGGCACCTAAGGGGGTTGTCCAATATTTAATCCAAAAATTCTTGTTTCCTGTGCACTGCAAAAATTTTTTTCCTTCCCTTCCTCTAAAAATTTAAACTTTTAAAAAGTAAAACTAATTGAAACTTAGGTTCCAAGATGGCACAATATATATTTCTTGTGTCTTTTTGTGTCTGTTATATTCGCTGGTGTGTACTCTTAATTGAGAGGTGTGGATAAGCTAAAATAAAATATAGTTACATTGGATTTCTTAGAAGTCACATCTCACTATTGACTTGAACTATGTCAAATAAAAGCTGCCACCCAGAGAATACAGGTTGTGATATTTTAATATAATTCCTTTTGATTTTTCTATATATACATAAAAACAAAATATCATGTTACATGTGCATTTTATAAAGATATTTTTAAACTTAATATAAATAATTTTTTTCTCCAGGACATTATATTTTACCAAAAAATGTTTAGTCATTGTATAATACTCAATTTTACATACCCCAAAGTATTTAACTATTCTCCTCCTGGGCATTTGCCTGCCTGCCTGCCTTTCTTGTCCTGTCCCTCCTCTCCACCCCCTCCCTCCTCTTCCTTCTTTTCTTTGTTAAGCTCATTTAATATTCTGAGCATCCTTATAAGTAGATATCATTTGCTTGTCTGACTGTTTTCTTTAAAAAAAATGTGAAAGTGGCATGAAATTTTTTTTTCTTTTTCTTTTTTTTTTTGTGTGCCAGAGTCTCACTTTGTTGCCCAGGCTAGAGTGTAGTGGCACAATCACGGCCGCTGTAGCCTTGATCTGCTGGGCTTAGGCAATCCTTCTGCCTCAGCCTCCTGAGTAGCTGAGACTACAGCCACGTGCCACCACACCTGACTACTTTTTTTTTTTTTTTTTTTT
>NW_007249901.1:279975-283006 GCF_000164805.1 Carlito syrichta | reverse complement strand
TCCACTCACCTCAGTCTCCCAAAGGCGCGGGATTACAGACTGAGCCACCGAGCCCGGCCAGCATGAGCGTTTTTAAGGCTTTCGATACACATTACCATTGCAAGCTGTGTGTAGTATGTGGACATTCCTGTCCCTTGATGTCCTTACCATCATCGAGTATTACATTTTAAAAATCTTTACCAAACTGTATCTTGATTATCGGTAAAGATCAAAGACACTATTTTTTTCAAGTGCTATGCCAGTGTTTCCCAGATTGTTTAAAACTTGAGAAATATCTTCCTTGGAGAACTAAGAAGTCCATTGTTAGGAAGAGAACACATTTAAGTTTTAATGGCTAAACAAGCCTCTTTAGCGGGGGAGACTCCTTTTGACTTGCCAGTTATTACCCTCTTGCCCTGAACATTTTTCTTTTAATACCAATTTGGGAGGCATTGATTTTGAAAGTTGTGTGTGTCTGTTTTGTGGCTATAAAGAAATATCCAAGACTGGGTAATGTATAAAGGAAAGAGGTTTATTTCGGCTCACAGTTCTACGTGGCTCTGGCACCTGCTGGGCTTCTGGTGAGGCCTCAGGAAGGTTGTAATCATGGCAGAAGGCACAGAGGGAGCAGACGTGTTACGTGGCCAGAGTGGAAGCAAGAGGAGGAAGGAGGGGGTGCCAGCCTCTTTTAAACAGTCATTTCTCATGTGAACTAACAGTGAGAACTCCCCATTACCTTGAGAACAGCACCAAGCCATTTGTGAGGGACCCGCCCCCCCATCTTCACTAGGCTCCGCCTTCAACATAGGAGATCACATTTCAGCATGAGATTTGGAAGGAACACAATCTAAACTACATCAGTAGTCAATTTATAAGCCACATATGATGGGGCACTCTTGTGGTCCCAGCTACTTGGGAGGCTGAGGAAGGAGGATTGCTTGAGTCCAGGAGTTCAAGATCCCTTCTCTAAGGGGAGTAGGGTGGGGTGGGGTGGGAAAAATGAACTCAGCTACTTAACCAGCTGAGTTGGAAGGTACTTAAGCCCAGGAGTCTGAGGCCAGCCTGGGCAATATAGTGAGACCCAGTCTCTTTGAGTATTTCCAAGTACGCTCACTTTTTAAATCCTTTTTGTTTGATTAGTCCCTCTTTTCCTGATAGAAACTTGAATTTCAGGCCAGCTGATTTAATATGCTAGTTACAAAAGTGTTGGGTATACTGATAATTTTCATCAGCTGAACTTTTTGAATCCCAATTTAGTGGGGCCCATCATTGGTGGTTTGGAAGAATGAAAGTATTTAATTTTTGCTAGGTTGATTAGATTCTAAAGCTTTAAAATGTATATTTAGGTTTTTTTTAAATGCCCAATATATTATTAAAGGACTGCCAATACTTTAGGAAGGCTTCCATCCTTGATGTGTTCAATTTTGTTGAATTTGCTTTGTCAGTTGCTTCCCACATCTCTTTTGCCCAAGACTTCGCTACACATACATGGCGGTGGAATCCTAGGAGAATGGAGGCTAAATGCCAAGTGACCTGGTTATGGTTGCTTTGTTTTTATTTATTTATTAATTTATTTTTTGAGTCAGAGTCTCACTCTGTCTCCCAGACTGGAGTGCAGTGGCATGCTCATGGTTGCCACAGCCTCAACCTGCTGGTCTCAAGCAATCCTTCCACCTCAGCCTTCCAAGTGGATGGAACCACAGGTGTGCACCACCACACCCAGCTAATTTTTTAATTTATTGTAGAGTCAAGGTCTCACCAGATTGCCCAGGCTGGTCTTGAATCCCTGGACTCAGGTAGCATCTCTCTTTGGCTTCCCAAAGTTCTGGGATTATAGGCGTGAGCCACTGCACCCATCTGCTTTGTTTTTATTTTTGCTTAGGTCTTACATGTCTAATTTCTGAGACCTTAATGCAGTTGTGCCATGAGGGAAAACACTGTACAGTTTTCAGTGACTAGAGCCAGAGTTTATTTTTTATGTATTTATTTTCTAAGCATTTGTTAGCATTTAATGAACCTCCCTCTATGTGGCTTCAAGCCACCAGGACACAGCTAGAATTTAGATTATCTTGTTTCTCCTTTATTTTCACTGCTTCAGGAAAATATGTGCTTTAGTATTTTAAGTAAACTGTCCTTTTTCTTTTCTTTTTTTTTTTTTTTTTAGTTGTAGAGATGAGGTCTCGCCAAGTTGCCCAGGCGGGTCTCGAACCCACGGGCTCAGGCAATCCTCTCACCTCAGCCTCCCAAAGTGCTGGGATTACAGGCTGAGCCACCGAGCCTGGCTAAACTGTCCTTTTTCAATAAAAATTTATATTTTTAAAATTTAATGTTTATTTATTTATATGTATTTATATTTTTGAGTCTCACTCTGTTGCTCAGGCCAGAGTGCAGAGGCATGATCATGGCTTATCGCAGCCTCGACCTTCTGGACTCAGGTGATCCTTCTGCCTCAGGCTCTGGAGTAACTGGGACTACAGGCATGAGCCATCATGACTAGCTTTCTTTTTTATTTCTATGTAGCAATGGGATCTTGCTGTATGTTGCCCAGGCTGACAGCTTGCATTTTGTTCTACAATGTATCTGTGCTTGATTTCTTTCTTTTTTTTTTTTTTTTGAGTTGGAGTCTCTGTCACCCAGACTGGAGTGCAGTGGCCGCTCCCGGCAACCCTGGCCTTCTGGGCTCTGGCGATCCTTCTGCCTCAGCCTTCCAAGTAGTTGGAACTATAGGTGCGCACTACCACACCCAGCTAATTTTTTGATTTATTGTAGAGATGAGCATTTGTTAGCATTTCTCACCAAGTTGCCCGGGCGGGTCTCGAACCCGCGGGATCAGGCAATCCACTCACCTCAGCCTCCCAAGGCGGGGGATTACAGGCTGAGCCACCGAGCCCAACTTTTTAAAAAAAATTTATTACCATTTTGTTTTCGTAAACAATGTGTTTGCCGGGCTCGGTGGCTCAGCCTGTAATCCCGCGCCTTTGGGAGGCTGAGGTGAGTAGATTGCCTGAGCCCGCGGGTTCGAGACCCGCCTAGGCAGTGAGACCTCATCTCA
>NW_007249901.1:261203-279955 GCF_000164805.1 Carlito syrichta | reverse complement strand
AAATCAGCCGGGCGTGGTAGCGCATGCCTGTAATTCCGGCTACTCGGAAAGCTGAGGCGGAAGGATCGCCAGAGCCCAGCAGGTCGAGGCTGCGGTGGCCGGGAGCGGCCACTGCACTCCAGTCTGGGCGACCGAGTGAGACTCCAACTCAAAAAAAACCCAAAAAACAATGTGTTTAATGTAATAATACATTTTTTTCTTCTTTCTTTGTTGTGTGACGCTCATTACCCATAAAGATACACACGCTTATCCTATGCTGAGAATGTTTTACCCAGAGTTGAGAAGTGTGACATGAAGTTTTGTTTGTCTTTTTCTTTTTCTTTCCTTTTTTTTGACAAGCATGAGTGAGTAGCTTAGTTTTTTTTTTCCTTCTCCATTTGTAATCCTGTTGCGGAAAGGAGGTGGGGCCTCCCCTGGGTCTGGAGTAGGGTGCTTATAGCAACCTTTGGAACCGCATGGACACACAGCTGTGTTCCTTTCCACTACCTACTGACATTTTAGTGGTTAATTTGCTTTTGGGAATTTTTCTTTCTAAACTGCCCTGAGAAAGTGAAAACTTTGAATGAAAGTGCCTATTAGTACCCTCAAATAATATAGAGCAGCTTGAGCCTCTGGTGATGAAAGAGATAAAAAGATGTCCCTATGTTCAGAGATCTTTTCGGTGAAAAAAGACTATCTCCTAACTTCAAAGAAAAAGATCTCCTACAGGGCCTGTAAACCTGCCGTGACCGATAACTGCTTATTATGAAGCATCCTAAGCTTTGTCTGTCCCGTGTACTGCATGCTTACTTTCTCTCATATCCTTTTGGTCAGAATTCATAATTTCAGATGAAATTGGATCATTAGATCAATGGACATTTTGTGAATTCCCAGATATGAATATTCTCAAACCATTCTTTATTAGTGATTGCCATCCTTCCCTTAACAAAACATTTTAAATGATCAGTTACAAGTGCTGTTGATTTGACCTCTGTAGTTTCTCTTACATGTAATCTTCACCTATACTGACATCATTTTCATTTCAGATCCACATTTCTCATCCCTTATTATAGCAGCATCCCCTTTAAATTTCTTTCTCATCTCAAATCCTTGCTGTATGTCTTTAATGTTACAGTGTCTCCATGTCCCGTGGGAAAAGAATAAGAGTTTCTCCTTTGAAAATCTCCCATTAAAAAGAATTATTAAAAGCTGGAAGAGCTTATAAGAGAGAACAGAACTGGGGAATCTTCAGCTGATTCTGGTAGACCTTCTTGGTTGAGAAACATAGAGGATCTTTGTAAAAGGCAAATCAGATTTTTTTCCCTTAAAACCTTTTAGTAGCTGGGCTCGGTGGCTCAGCCTGTAATCCCGCGCCTTTGGGAGGCTGAGGTGAGTAGATTGCCTGAGCCCGCGGGTTCGAGACCCGCCTAGGCAGTGAGACCTCATCTCTACATAAATCAAAAAATCAGCCGGGCATGGTAGTGCATGCCTGTAATTCCAGCTACTCAGAAGGCTGAGGCTGAAGGATCGCCGGAGCCCAGCAGGTTGAGGCTGCAGTGGCTGGAAGTGGCCACTGCACTCCAGTCTGGGTGACCGAGTGAGACTCCAACTCCAAAAAAAAAACCTTTTAGTGACTCTCTTTCTTGATAACTGAATAAAGTCCACGCTTTTATTTGAGGTCTTCTGTTATCTGATCTGGCCCCTGACTTCTCTATAGCCTCTTTGGCCTTTCAGCTTCCCCCGCTCCCCAAAGCCTCCAGCTATGCTGAACTGCATGCTGGAATAATTCCTTAGCATGCTTTCTCGACCTTCCATCAGCCTGCTTCTCCACATGCTGTCCTCTGCAAGGATGCTCTTTAGTTCCCTTCCCACACCCGCTGTGTTCTTGGAGACTCCCAGCTTGGCAACACTCCTTTCGCTCAGCGGAATTTCTGCTGCAGCATCCAGTGCCTAATGCTAGGTACCACCGTACTTAACTTTTCTGAAGTTGTCCTTTTACCTGTTTGTCACTTCATTGGCTGCGAGCCATCCTTTGATGCTGGGGACTCTGTCTTTTATGCTGGTATCCTCAGGTCCTCTGATTCTTACTGGGGCATCTCTGTTTGGCAGCACTTGGAAAGTCTGGTTGCTTTTATATGGTGATAGGCTTTGATTATTCTAAATGACAGTTTCCTTTCTCAGATGCAGTGTGACTACCTAGTAGGTGGCAGATGTTGCCAACATGCATTGACAACAGTGAGAATCTGATGTGCACAGCAGCACTCTGAGCATAAATGACCCAGAGGGATCTTCATTGTCCCAGGGCTTGTACCCAGTGCTACGGCTACTGTTGTCTTTGTCATCTTTTGCTCTCACTGTGGGTTTAAAAAGCAGATGATCTTCCTGCTTTGTGTGTTCCATAAACAGTTGTTTCTGAGAGGATCCAAATTAAAAATGATACTACAAAATTTTAGTGATCACCTGATCCAGTCCCCTTTGTTTTATAAGTGGTGAGATGGGGACCTAAAGTATTTTCTTTTTAGGTTTGTCTGTTCCCTCTTCCCATGGATATAATGCTTGATTTTCTTATCTAACGTAAACACCAGTGCCTTATGAAAATTTAACGTTAGTCGAGTATGGTGGCGTGCGTCTGTAGTTCCAGCTACTTGAAAGACTGAGATGGAAGGATCACCTAAACCAGCATGTCGAGGCTGTGGTGGCTGTAAGCATGCCACTGCGCTCCAGCCTGGGTGACAAGAGTGAAACTGCAACTCAACAAAAAAAAGAAAAAGAAAATTTAATGTTTTAAAAATTAATTTAAAATTACACTAGTTCGATTTTTTTAAAATACTAGCAGTTCAATTACTATGCTGTGCTTGAAGCAAGTTTCTCCACATTCTAGAGGCGATCTGTGTTGTTACTGGTTCCGTGAGATGGGCAGACCCCAAATTATAAATGAGTTGGTTACTGAAACACTTTCTATAGATTGATCAGTTTCTCAGCTTATCTAAAAAAGGTGAATTCCATAATGTAGTACGTCACCTTATATTTTTGATAAACATTGTAGAAAATAATACTGCTTTTAAAAAAGCTAAGATAATAAAGTTGGATATATAAAGCAGTGTTTTCTTCCAGTGGTATTTGAGGATGTGGGAATCCTTTCCTCTTCTTCCTTTTCTGGCCAACTTCCCTCTTTTCTCTGAGCAAAATCCTGGTGGGAAGTTGGTTTTGCCTTCTTTTACCTGGTATATCAAAGCACAAAGAGAAGCCTGGAAATTTTGGATCAGGTCATCAACATTTTGGAAGGGGGTAAAACGCACTACTCCCACCTTCCCTGTCTGTCAAAGGAAAGGGAGTCCTCTGAATTCCTCTTTACCACTTGACATCTGCTAAGAGACCAGCTTGCCTGTGGTTGGGAAGCAAAATGATAGAGTGACAAATTGTTCTTAACTCGAGGAGACTGGTTTGGAAGGGAATACATGAACTTAGTTAATGAACCTAGCTAATCTTGAGCAACTGCTGTTCAGACTGGGTGGTGACATTTGGAGTTCCAGAGATGAAGTTCTGGAGGACAGTTGAGACAATAAGTAGTTTATTATTGAAACCATTTAAATAATATTTGGCTACCTTGTACAGTTTAGTTTGGTTTAGGTTTTCTAAGATAGATACCATCTGTTGATAGGTCAGACAATAGAGACAGAGTCTTGCTATATGTTGCCTAGGCTAGCCTCAAATTCCTGGGCTCAGGTTATCCTACAGGCACATGCCACTGCGTGCCTGGCTCAGGTTAGGTTTTCTTAGATTCTGTTGTAATAAGTTCAACTATTTATAAATTAAGCATAAATTATGACCTGATCTTCATCTTCAGATAATACAGAGATTCTCAAGGAAAACAGACCTATTGACTTTAACAGAATACCAAACTGGGCGCAGTGGCTCATGCCTGTAATCCTAGTACATTGGGTAGCAGAGGCAAGAGGATTGCCTGAGTCCAGGGGTTCGAGAACAGTCTGGGCAACTTGGCAACACCTCGTCTCTATAAGAAATTAAAAAATTAGCTGGGTGTGGTGGCACATGCCTGTGGTTCCAACTACTTGGAAGGCTGCAGTGGAAGGATCACCTGAGCCCAGCAGATAAAGGCTGCGGTGGCTGTGAGTGTGCCACTGCACTCCATCCTGGGTGACAGAATGAGACTCCTACTCAAAAACAAAACAAAACAAAAAACCCACTTATAGCAAAACCCCGAGCACTGGAATGAAACTCTCAATTTAGATCTTCAAAGCCTTGGTTGAGAATTACCTGCAACATCTCAAACAATCAGTGATGCTGGGTGTAGCTCATCAAGCAAGAAAGGGTGTATTGGCAGTATGGTGACCAAAGGATCAGTACAGTCCGCTGCACCATCTCTCGTTGATTAAGAGCCTGGAAAGAGCTTAGAGGGGGAGGGGGAAAAGACCCTATTAATTGTATATTGCAATTGATGGTTTATTGATGAGGAGGGTTTTGTTTTTGTTTTTTAAAGTAATATATACTGTATCTGAGAGAATGGTTTTAAATAAGCGCAGAATGAGATAGCTTTAAGCAAGGTAGTCCTGTGATAAATTGTTAATTTAATACCCTTATTATACTAATGAATTACACAATTCCAGAATCTTACCTCAAAGTGTGTGTGTGTGTGTGTGTGTGTGTGTGTGTGTGTGTGTGTGTGACTTACTGTCTGCAAATTTCCATAAAAATATAAATTATCTGTTAAAATTCAGTGGTGTAATATCCCCGGGACTTGTGATGACTCTGAAAACTGGGGTAGCTATGACTTGAAACTTTTCTGTTTTCTTTTGTTTTTGTTTTGTTTTTGAGTTGCAGTCTCACTGTGTTGCCCAGACTAGAGTGCAGTGGCATGATCACAGCTCATCACAGCCTCGATCTCCTGGGCTCAGATGATCCTTCTGCCTCAGCCTCTTAAGTAGCTGGGACTACAGGTGCACACTACAATGTCCGGCTAATGTTTTGGTTTATTTGTGGAGAAGAGGTCTCACTCTGTTGCCCAGGCTAGTCTCAAACTCTTGGGCTCAGCAATCCTCTTGCCTCAGCTTCCCAAAATGCTGGGATTACAGACATGACCCATAGCCTTTTGTGTTTTCTTATATAAACATTTAATGCCGTAGCTCTCCTCTAAGCACTGATTTAGCTACATTCTGCAAAAACATTATTTTTGCCCTTCACATTAGCTGTAATTTTTTTTTAATTATAAAATCCACATACATTTACCCTCTCAACAATTTGTAAATGTACGGAACAATATTGTTAATTGTATGCACAGTGCTAGGCAGCTTCTCTCTAGAACGTTTAGTTACTGGCTTTTTCTTTTTCTTTTCTTTTCTTTTTTTTTAAGTTGGAGTCTCACTCTGTCCCTCAGGCTGGAGCACGCACACGGCCACCACAACCTCTACCTGCTAGGCTCAGGCGATCATTCCATCTCAGGTTTTCAACTAGCTGGAACTGCAGGCACATGCCACCATGCCTGGCTAGTTTTTTTTTTTTTTGTAGAGATGAGGTCTCACTGAGTTGCTCAGGCAGGTCTCAAACCCATGGGCTTATTAGGCAGTTTTCTCACCTTGGCCTCCCAAAGTGCTGGAATTATAGGCATGAGCCTCTGCATCTGGCCAGTTACTGGCTTTTTCATTTAGCACGGTGTACTCATGGTTCATCCATGTTGTGGCAAATGACAGGATTACCTTTTAAAAGGCTGAGCAGCCCACATTTTCTTTGTCTAGTCATCCATAGATAGGCACTGAGATTGCTTCCACATCTTGGCTGTTGTGAATAATGCTCCAATGAGCATGGGTGTGGAAATGTCTTTGAGATCCTATTTTCAATTTTTTTTTTTTTGGATATATATACCCAGAATTGGGATTGGTGGATTATATGGTAGTTCTGTTTTTCATAGCAGCTTCTCCATTTTACAATTCCAGCAATGGGGTATAAATGTCCAGTTTCTTCACTTCCTTGTCAACACTTGTTTTTTCTGTTTTTGTAATGGTGGCTAGTATAAGGAGAGTGAAGTATTAGTTCATTGTGGTTTTGATTTATAGTTCCCTGATGATTGGAAATGTTGAGTATCTTTTCATGTGCTTGATGGCCATCTTTTAGGAGAAATATCTATTCAAGTCCTTTGCCCATTTTTTAATCTGATTAATTTTACTTTTTTTTTTTTTGGTAGAGACAGGGTGCTCTGTTGCCCAGGCTGGTCCCAAACTCCTGGTCTCAAATGATCCTCCTGCCTTGGCCTCCCAAAGTGCTGGGATTACAGGCATGAGCCATTGTGCCCAGCCAGTACAAATTTTGATATTATTTTATTCAGTTGAAAATATTTTCTGGCCAGGTGTGGTCACTCACGCCTATAATCCCAGCACTTTGGGAGGCCAAGGTGAGAGGATTGCCTGAGCTCATGGATTCCAGACCAGCCTGGTCAACTTGGCAAGGCCTCGTGTCTACAATACAAATAAAAAATTAGCTGGGTGTGGTAGCGCACACCTGTAGTTCCTGCTACTTGGAAGACTAAGGCAGAAGGATCTCAGGAGCCCAGCAGGTGGACGCTGTGGTGGCCGTGAGCGTGCCACTGCACCCCAGCCTGGGCAACAGAGTGAGACTCCAACTCAACAAAAAGAAAAATTTTTATTCAATTGAAAATATTTTCTGGCTGGGAGCGGTGGCTCATGCCTGTAATCCCAGCACTTTGGGAGGCCAAGGCAGGAGGATTGCCTGAGCCCACAGTTCCCAGACCAACCCAGGCAACTTGGCAAGACCTCATCTCTACAATAAATCAAAAAAGTAGCTGGGCATGGTAACACATGCTTGTAGTTCTAACTGCTTGAAAGGCTGAGATGGAAAGATCACCTGAGCCCAGCAGATTGAGGCTGCGGTGGCCATGAGTGTGCCACTGCATTCCAGTCTGGGTGACAGAGTGAGACTCCAACTCAAAAAAAAAAAAAAGAAAGTATTTTCTATTAGCCAGGTGTGGCAGCAAGTGCCTGTAGTTGGGACTGCTTAGGAAACTGATGCAGGAGAATTGCTTGAGCCCAGGAGTTCTGTACCTTTAGTGTGTTATGCCCATCAGGTGGTCACACTAAGTTCAACATCAATATGGTGAACTCTTGAGAGTAAGGGTCCACCAGATTGCCTAAGGAGGGATGAACTGTCCCAGGTCAAATACGGAGCAAGTCAGAACTCCCGTGCTGATCAGTAGTGGGTTTGCACCTGTGCATAGCTACTGAGCTGCACTCCTGCCTGGACAGCATTTATAAGAAAGAAAAAAAAATTGAATATAAAAATTGCTCATGCCGGGCTCGGTGGCTCAGCCTGTAATCCCGTGCCTTTGGGAGGCTGAGGTGAGTGGATTGCCTGAGCCCGCGGGTTCGAGACCTGCCTGGGCAGCAAGACCTCATCTCTACAATAAATCAAAAAATCAGCTGGGCGTGGTAGCACGTGCCTGTAATTCCGGCTACTTGGAAGGCTGAGGTGGAAGGATCGCTGGAGCCCAGCAGGTTGAGGCTGTGGTGGCCGGGAGCAGCCACTGCACTTCAGTCTGGGTAACAGAGTGAAACTCCAACTCAAAAAAAAAAAATTGCTCATAAACCACCGACAAAGAGCCATGTTACATTTTGGTATTTGTTAATACATATAAAAAAAAATCAAACGTTCCCCCAAGAAGATTACAATGGATATCTTTGCATGCTCTTATTTACTTAGAATTGTCATTATTATTAGGCTGGTCTCAAATTTCCTGGGCTCAAGTGATCCTCCTGCTTTGGCCTCTCAGAGTGCCTCTGTCACATTTCATTAAAGTGTTGCTTGTGAAAAAGTTTGAATGGCTACATAATATTTTATCATATGACTGTACTATTGATGAACATTGTCCCCGTTATTGGCCAAGTAGCTTATTCTAGCAGTTTTCTATTATAAACAATATTGTGATGATTACCTTTGAAAGTATTTGTTGACATATCTGTTTGCTTATGATACAATCTTTTTTTTTTCTTTGAGTTGGAGTCTTAACTCTTGGTGCCCAGGCTACAGTGCAGTGGTACACTCATGGCCACCGCAGCCTCAATCTGCTGGTCTCAGGTGATCGTTCTGCCTCAGCCTTCTAAGTAGCTGGAATTACATGTGCACACTACCATGCCTGGCTAGTTTTAGTGATTTATTGTTGAGATGAGGTCTCACCAAGTTGCCCGGCTGGTCTCGAACCCCCGGGCTCAGGTCTTGAACCCCTGGGCTTCAGCCTCCCAAAATGCTGCATTGGGGCTGGGCCACCATGCCCAGCCTGATAAGTTCTTTTTTTTTTTAGTTGGAATCTCACTCTGTCACCCAGACTGGAGTGCGGTGGCCGCTCCCGGCCACCGCAGCCTCAACCCACTGGGCTCCGGCGATCCTTCCGCCTCAGCCTTCCGAGTAGCTAGAACTACAGGCGCACGCTACCACGCCCGGCTAATTTTTTGATTTGTTGTAGATATGAGGTCTCGCCAAGTTGCCCAGGCGGGTCTTGAACCCGCAGACTCAGGCAACCCACTCACCTCGGCCTCCCAAAGTGCTGGGATTACAGGCTGAGCCACCGAGCCCAGCCTAGTCTGATACATTCTTAAAAATGGTCGTTCTAGGGCAAAGAATGTGAAGGCCAGTAAAAGTCTTTATATATATTGTCACATTGCTTTTCAGAAATCTTGTCTGCACTAGTAAAACCTTAATATAGTCAAGGATCTTCACTGGTAGCAGCAAAATTGGCACCCCACCCATCCTTCATTGATTAATTGCACCTGGGCTTTCTGTTCAAAATTAAGAGGTGATGAGGAAAAACCAAACATTAACTTTTTAAATGACCACTCAGAGTCAATGAGATCCCTACTCCCTTCTTTGATTCCCATTCAAAGGAGGAACCTTCTTTGAGCAACAATGAAATCATTGGTGATAAATTTTCCATCCATTGTGCTGGAAGGCATACTCTTAAATGACTGATCCTTGGAGATCTATCAAAGTAGAGCTAAAGACAGGGCATCGTGGTTCTCATGACTGTAATCCAGAACTTCACGAGGCCAAAGGAGGAGGATTTCTTGAGCCTAGGAGTTTGAGATCAGCGTGGGCAGCATAGTGAGACCCTGTCTCTACAAAAAATCAAACATATACATATACATTTGATTTTTATATTTATAAAAATATATTTATGTAACTAAAGTAAGCAAATATGTACATTTATAAATATATATAAATACACTTTATAAATATATTTATAAAAATCCAATATATTTATAGCCAGTCAGTTAGGAGTACATACTTGTGGTAGGCATCTGAAGTGGGGACAGTCTTGTGGACTGAACCCTGAACTTGTGGGAACTGCCATACTAACTCCAGGTAGAAAGTGTCAGAATCGAATTGAATTGTGGGACACCCAGCTGTTGTCAGATCATTGGTTGGGGTAAGAAAACCTGAATATCTGATGTCAGAAGTGTTCTGTTTGAGTGTTGAAACAGTTTTTCTCAGAGATTGTGTCTACTTACTCATTAGCAATAGTGGGCAGAACTTTCGCTTGACCCTAGTTCAACATTGAATGTTGATGCTGGACAGTTTTTGCTGATTGATTAGTGAAAGCATCTCATGGCAGTTTAAAATGTGCATTTCTTTGGAGTTGAATGTTTTCCCCTGTGTCTGTTAACTAGTCTTATAAGAAAGTGTAGAGGAAGAGAGGCAAAACCAGTTTGAGGAATTAGTTGGTCTGTCAGGGACAGGGCATTGACTGCCTGCTCTTGGTGCATAACTTGGTTTTTTTGTTTTTTTTGAGTTGGAGTCTCACTCTGTCGCCCAGACTAGAGTGCAGTGGCCGCTCCTGGCCACCGCAGCCTCAACCTGCTGGGCTCCGGTGATCCTTCCGCCTCAGCCTTCCAAGTAGCTGAAACTACAGGCGCGTGCTACCACGCCCGCATAATTTTTGATTTATTGTAGAGATGAGGTCTCGCCAAGTTGCCCAGGTGGGTCTCGAACCCGTGGGCTCAGGCAATCCACTCACCTCAGCCTCCCAAAGGCACAAGATTATAGGCTGAACCACCGAGCCCAGCTGGAGTGTAACTTGTAATAGAGAAAGCTTTGTATTTGTTAGTACTAGATTCAGGGGGCAGAACCTTGAAACCAACATAACTATAAAGGAAATGCCTCCTTCAAGGAATCTAAGGAGGGTTTACAAAATTAATGCAGGGAAGTTTTAGACAAATAAACCAAGGCTTGGCGGGGATATAGTTGGGCTGGGGATTCATTCGTGAATATTTTTTCCAGCTCTGCTTCTCTCCACTGATTTCCTTCTTGTGGTGGGCAGAGCCAAGCCTCCCAAGGCCCACACCATTCAGAAAAAATGTCTACCACTGAATAGGAGCTGAGCATGTGTGTTTTTCTTCCCTTGGTTCCATTTGCAATATCTTGTGAGGCTTTAATGTGGCTTTAGGAGATGGCTTGGAGCTGCGTCTCTGAGGGACAATTTGTTCTGAGACGGCCTAGGGCGGGGAAGATGAAGCCAGGTGCATGCAAGAATAGACACCTGCCACACTGGGCCCAGACCTCTCCCCAAGCCCTCCGGAGTCATGAGAGAGCCAAGGGAAGAACCAGACCTCTGATTTGTTTTTGTTTGTGATTTGGTTGTCCTTCTCCAAGTCCCCTGTGGGCAGAATGAAGGATTTGGGGAGGGAGGCCTGTGGGGACTGAGGAGAGAGTGCAGTCACAAGGGTGTAGGAACTTTGTTTTAGAGCAGGTACATGGCACCATTCTGCCTAGGTTAAATCAGGGCTTCTGGTAACGTTGAAAAGGTTATTTGATTTCTTTCTCTCTCTTTTTTTTTTTAAGTTGGAGTCTCACTCTATCCTCCAGGCTGGAGTGCAGTGGCATGCTCCTGGCCACCACAGCCTTGACCTGCTGGGCTCAGACGATCCTTTGCCTCAGCCTTCCAAGTAGCCTGAACTACAGACATGCGCTACCATGCCCAGCTAATTTTTTTATTTACTGTAGTGACAAGGTCTCACCATGTTGCCCAGGCTGGTCTCGAACCCACGGGCTCAGGAAATCCACTCACTTCGGCCTCCCAAAGTTCTGGGATTATAGACTTGAGCCACCATGCCCAGCTAGTTATTTGATTTTTGAGCCAGAATTAGCAAATCCAGATGCATACTAGGGCCAAGTAGATATATACGTGAGTCAAACTGTCTGTTTAGTATTTATTTGCACATTAAACAGATATGTCCTTCATGGTATATGTGTTCCTGTCTTATTTCTTGAACATTCATCCTCCTAGATCTGCCTGCTTGCATACTTCGATAGACACAAGTACACAGAAATGCTTTTCTTCTATAAGACATTTGGCATAAACATGTTGACAGATGACACTGTGCACCTGGGACTTCCTCCCACTGGGCATGGAATGGAGTTAGGGACTTGGAGGCTGATAAATGGAAGAGGCTCCAGCCCCTCTGTTCTTGGTTTCTGCTGTGCTATTTAGACGGGCTTGAAGTATAATTAGAATTTTATAATGTATGCTTCGTAAGTAGAGTCTCTGCCTCTCCAAATAAGACAACAAACACACTCTACCCACCACAATATTGGACTCTTGTACAAAAGATGTAGCCACACTTGGGAAAGCTTTAATCGGTTAGCCTAAGCCCCTTTAATGCAAAGCACTGCTGCTGGCTTTTTGGTTCTCACCTGATGTGGCCTTAGGGACCCAGAAGCCATAGTTTTGTCATAGCGTTCTCTCACCTGCACCAGGAAGTGTTCTGACTGAGTGAATTCTTACTCAGTAATACCTAGCCAACAATTGATTTAAGAAATGAAATGAAAAGAACAATGCCAGTGTTCTGGGGGCCCAACCTCTCACATTAGCTTTCGAAAGTCTTACTGTAATTTTTGGGTCATAGACTATATATTTGTGTTTGAAGTCAGCTTTAGAACCAGTTGAGTGTGCATGATTTTTTGTGTGTGGGAGGGGCAGGGATGAGGACAGGGAGAACCTACCTTTTGTTCATTGTCTGATTTATTTTGCTGTCAGGAACAGGAGGCTAAATTCAAATGGTTCCACTGAAACTGTTTTCTGAGCGAATGATGTGTGTGTTTGACCCATGGGAGTGTCTGTCTCCCCAGCCAAACAAATCATATGAAAAATCCTTACCATCTTCCTGTTCAAGAAGAGAGAGTGAACAAATGAGACTTCATATTACACTTTCAAAAAAAAAGATTTGGGCTGGGCGTGGTGGTTTATATCTGTAATCCCAATACTTTGGGAGGCTGAGGTGGGAGGATTGCTTGAGCCCAGGAGTTTGAGATCAGCTTACGCACATAGTGAGACCTCAGGTCTCTACAAAAAAAAAAAAAATTAGCCAGCATGATATCATGCACCTGTAGTCCCAGGTATTCGGGAGACTGAGGCGGAAGGATCACCTGAACCCAGGAGGTCGAGGCTGTGGTGAGCTATGATCGTGCCACTACACTCCAGCCCAGGCAACAGAGTGAGACCCCAAGTCAAAAACAAATTGATAGAATTGACAGAATAAGTACTTATTTTGTGTTAGAGGCACATTTTTACTCTAGTTACCGATGCTGTTTCCTATCTCCCAAAGACATCGCAGTCCCTTGCTGCTAGCTGTAATTTTCTTCCCCACCGCCCTTCACTTGAAATTTTCTTTTAAAAGAATCTTACTAGTGTATCCTTGCTGCTATTCCAAGAAAAGGACTTCGGTTACTTTTCTCAGTCTCTGAATCATTTTTTAAAAAAATCTTCTCTTGGTAGAAGAGAAAACTTTCTTTTTGTATAGAAGTACTTTTTTTTTACTCTCAGCATTGTAATTCCCTTGTGATAGGCCTTTCATACTAGAGATGAGTTACAGGCAACAAAACGAACTCCATCTTGATCCTCTCCTCACAATGGATGAGTCCCAGTTTTAGTCCCATTTTTATTTCTTTAGTAAGTATTGTCCATCCTGACTTTGACCTGAAGCTGACAAAACCGTTCTTAATTTGATCAAACTTGTTTTCATTTTTATTTGTTCTTTTAGAGATGGGGTCTCACTATGTTGCCCAGGCTGGAGTGCAGTGGCTATTCACAGGTGCAATCATAGTACACTGTAGCCTTGAACCCCTGGGTCAGGCAGTCCTCCTGCTTTAGCCTCCCAAGTAGCTGCACCACCCAGCTTCATTCTTATTTTTATTTTTTTTAATAGTGTGTGTGTGTGTGTGTGTGTGTGTGTGTGTGTGTGTGTGTGTGTGTGTTGGTGTCTCACTCTGTTGCCCAGGCTGGAGTACAGTGGCACACTCATGGCACCCCAGTGTCGACCTGCTGGGCTCTGGTGATCCTTCCACCTCAGCCTTCCAAGTAGCCAGAACTACAGACACACACTACCACATCTGGCTAATTTTTGACTTATTGTAGACCTGAGGTCTTGCCAAGTTGCCTGGGCTGGTCTCAAACCCATGGACCCAGGCAATCCACTCGCCATTTTTATTTTTTAAAAACCAGGAAGAACTGTGTTTAAATGGGACATTAAAACAATATACTTACTTTTGGAATTAGTAGTGTTCCATTGTTCAAAGTCTGAAAAGTATAAGACGTGAAGGGTAGCACAGACAGTCTTTTACTTCTAACCCACAGCTAGCAAATACAGAGGTAACCTTCTCAGGTATGGTTGTGTCTGGTTTATCTTGTGTCCTTCTCCCCAAACAAATAGATATATTATCCCCATTTGTAAACAAAAAATTGTAACATGTACCTTGCTTTTTTCAACTAATGATACTATTACATATCACACCTTGAGAAACTTTCTCTGCCTGCTTTTTTGTAGTTTGGTTATAACTTTTGTATCAGTTCCTTATAATGCCTGTGGGCATTTATGAAGTTTGCAGTCTTTTACTGCTGTCAGTAACACTTTAGTGGGTAACCTCCAGAGATGTGCGGAACACATTGTCCTAATAATGTACTTTATAGCAAAAGAAAATGCAAGTTTATATGTTGCATTTGGTTGATGTATCTCTTTAGTTTCCTTTAATCTGGAATCGTTATTGAATCTTTTTTGTATTTCTTTGTATTTCATGGCATTGACTTACTTTGTAGAAAGTTCTTCCAAGTTGGATTTGACTGATGTTTTCTCATGATTAAATTTAAGTTCTGCATTTTTGGCCAAAGCACCACAGAAGTAATGCTATATTCTTAGTGAATTATACCAGGAGGTGCGTGCTGTCAGATCCATAACTTCAAGCATTTGGTTAAGGTGGTACCTGCCAGGTTTCTCCACAAAAAGTTACTGTTTTTCCCTTTGTAATAAACTTCTGCTTTGAGACATTGTAAATATTGTTACTTGTCCAACTTGCCTACACTGGCATCCATTGATGGTTCTTGTCTGATTCTTTTATCAGTCTAATGGATGACAGACCGAGACTTTTAAAATTCTGTCCTTTCTCCTACTTTGATAGATGGGTTTCTCCTAAAAGGAGATTTGTCATCCATCCATCTATCCATCTAGCCATGAAGTTATTAATTCATACTTTACTCAGCAGGATATAATCCTATTATTTTGTTGTTCAGATTTTTTTGTTTGTTTGTTTGTTTGTTTTGAGTTGGAGTCTCACTCTGTCGCCCAGACTGGACTGCAGCCTCGACCTGCTGGGCTCCGGCGGTCCTTCCGCCTCAGCCTTCCAAGTAGCTGGAACTACAGGCGCGAGCTACCACGTCCGGCTAATTTTTTATTTATTGTAGAGATGAGGTCTCGCCAAGTTGCCCAGGCGGGTCTTGAACCCGTGGACTCAGGAAATTCACTCACCTCAGCCTCCCAAAGCGCTGAGATTACAGGCTGAGCCACCGAGCCCGGCTGTTGTTCAAATTTTGTTGCCAGATTTGGTCAGTGGCACCTCCTTTCCAGCCAGCTCTGTTGCCCTTTTAACATGTCTCATCCTTCTTTGATTACATCCTTCTGGGGCAGAGTAAGATGTTCATCTTGTAATTTCCCTGCCGTGGCCTTGGAATCAGCCATTTCTCCAAGAAGCCCTGGATTCTCTTAGTGGAGAATATTTAGAAGTCAACATCTGTGTTTCAGAATTACTAACCTTCGGGCACTACTAAATAAGCTTGCTAATTAATGACTGTGTTCTTGTTACTTAGGTCAGTATGTGTTCATCTCCCCAATTCCCCCTATATTTTATTCAGTTGAAATATGTTTTGCTTCTGTGTTGAATTTAGGGTTCTTCCCATCCTTGTTAATTTGCATACGTACCTGTGTGTGTTTTGTGAGAAACATTAACATGGCCTAGGATTCAGCAATATGTGAAAAAGGCACATTCAGGAAAGTTCCACATGCCCTCCCTTTTTATGCTAATCCCATTTATGCTGTGTAGGTGACCAATTTAATTAGTCTCTGATTTATCCTATGTTTCTTTTTGTTCAAATGAGCAAGATACAGTTTTTTATTTCTCCTTTTTTCTTACACGAGAACAGTATCCTGGAGATACTCTTTTGCACTTTGCTTTTTTAACAATATGTCCTGGAAAGTTACTCCATAGCAGTTCGTCGAGATGGCCTTCACTGCAGTGGCATACTGCTCCGTTCTGTTGATGCACCAAGATCCTCTATGTCTGGGCATTGAAGCTTTTCCCAGGGTTTTGTGATTGTAGACAATGCTGCAATGAGTAGCCTAATGCATGAGTGTTTGCATTGTTGGAGGTGTAGTGTCAGGGTGAATTCTTAGAGATGAGATTGTTAGGTCAAAAGGTAGCTGTGTGTGTAGCTTTGTTAGAGATTGCATCCCCTCCATAAAAGTCCTGCCAGCTGGGATTCCCACCAGCAGTGCTTGTTTCTCCACAGCCTTACAACCTGAGTGTCTTGTTATACTTTCTTAGTTCTGCTAATTTTATACATGAGGATTAGGTTAGAAATGGTATCTCACTGTAGTTTTGTTTTTTTATGAAACTATGTATTTAAATTAAACAATAACTTTTTTTCCATAGACGAAACTGCAAAGGAAATCCAAATTGCTTGGTTGGGATTGGTGAGCATATTTGGTTAGGAGAAATAGATGAAAATAGTTTTCATAACATCGATGATCCCAACTGTGAGAGGAGAAAAAAGGTAAACCATTGTTTTCTAAGCGATTGCTGTGTTACTTTGGTTTTTGTTTTTGCTTTTGTTTTGAGCCTATGATCAGAAACTGTTGATTTCAGGTAATCTATACAGCTTCAAGATTAGTAGAATTTAAAACTCTAAGCCACTTGCATGGGAACTGTTCTTAATGGTACATTTTAAAACAGGTGTCTGAGTAATCCAGCAAGTCTTTAAATAATGGTTTTAGTCTGAGTGCTGATTCTATGTTTGCCGTCATGTTGCATGTTTCATTTTGAGCTCTTTTAAAGTGTCTTTAAAGGAGGGGACAGGCTCTCCATAATGGCATAACTCTGCCTTGTGGGACTTGTATCTTATATATAGTTTTACTTTGTAAAATATACATTAATATTTTCTGACCATAAAGCCTGGCATTCACAAAGTAGTCTGCTCTGTTATTGTGTAGATATGTTGTCTATTAAAAATAATTCTTTGTAAGTTCAGAGTCTTGACCTTATCTTTGAAAAATGTGCAGCTAGTTCCCTCACCAAGCCCCAGTCTTCCACATCTCTAAAGGAACTTTTCTAGAAGTTCTACTTTGTCATTTTATTGAATGTTCACAGTTTGGGAATAGAGCAAATGAAAAACCTATATATATATGTTCCAAACTGCTCTCTTCTAGAATCCACTGTTCCAATTTTAATATTTAAGTGGCTGGACAAGGCAATATGCTAAAGGTGAGCAGTGATGCTGTCCAAAGTCTTTTCCACTCCTGTGGTCAACCCACAGTGGGACTTTCGTGACAATTGTGCCCTGCCTTCAGGCAAGAGAGACTTAAGGTGGTTATAGCGTGTTGGTTGTGTAGTCTTATACATTTTTAGTCTGAAAAATTTTAAATGATGCTTCTTATAAATTTTGCACTTAAAGGAAGACTGATTGTGTAATTGCCAATGTTCTATTTCTGTAGAACTCGTTTGTGGGCCTTACAAACCTTGGAGCTACCTGTTATGTCAACACGTTTCTGCAAGTGTGGTTCCTCAACCTGGAGCTTCGGCAGGCACTGTACCTGTGTCCAAGCACCTGTGACCACAGGATGGGAGATGGGATCCGAGAAGAGAAAGGTTGGTGGGATGGGTGGGCGTGCGCTTGTTTCTGAGCATAATGCCTGCTAGCAAAAGGTGGCAACATGGGAGCTCATCACATGCTAGGCATGAAGTGGGCCTTTTATAAACAGAGTTCAAAATCTGTTTCTTTTTTTTTTCTTCAGACTCCTTCTGTCACCCTGGCTGGAATACAGTGGCATGATCATAGCTTACTGTAACCTTGAACTCCTGGGCTTAATCAATCTTCCTGCCTCTGCCTCCCATGGGACTACAGGATCATGCCACCATGCCTGGCCTATTTTTAAAATTTTTTTATCAATGCACAGTATGTGGATTGTTTTTACTAAATGATATTGCTTTGTATTTGAAGATTTCCCCTTTAAGATGGAGATTTCATGAAGTAAACCAGTATTTTTCCTTCTCAAAGCTGGGTGACTGGAGGAGCGGGTGTTTAAGATAGCATAGGTTCAGAGAATTTGAAGTTGAGAATTTTTGACACTTGCTCCCATCTCTAAGTACTATGCTGTTTTTTTAAAAATATGATCTGAGCCAGGCTCGGTGACTCAGCCTGTAATCCCGCATTTTGGGAGGCTGAGGTGAGTGGATTGCCTGAGCCTGCGGGTTCGAGACCCGCCTGGGCAACTTGGCGAGACCTCATCTCTACAATAAATCAAAAAAATTAGCCGAGCGTGGTAGCACGCGCCTGTAGTTTCAGCAACTTGGAAGGCTGAGGCGGAAGGTTTGCCGGAGCCCAGCAGGTCGAGGCCGCGGTGGCTGGGAGTGGCCACTGCCCTCCAGTCTGGGCGACAGAGTGAGACTCCAACTCAAAAATAAATAAATAAATAAAAATAAAAATATGATTTGATTTGGACTGGGCGTGGTGGCTCATACCTGTAATCCTAGCACTTTGGGAGGCAGAGGCAAGAGGATACCTGAGCCTAGTTGTTCGAGACCGGCCTGGGCAACTTGGTGAGACCTTGTCTCCACAATAAATCAAAAATTTAGCTGGATGTAGTAGCACATGCCTGTATTCCCAGCTACTTGGAAAGCTGAGGCAGAATTGCCTGAGTCCAGCAAGTTGAGGCTGTGGTGGCCATTATCATACCACTACACTCCAGCCTGGGTGGCAGAGTCAGACTCTGACTCAAAAAAAAAGATCTGATTTGGGCACATGATACCTGTCGTGAGCTCCAAAAGAGAAAAGATAGGATTCTTAAGGCCCATGTCTTGCAGTCTTCTAGACAGTGGTAATACTTTAGACTAAAGTCTTGGTCCTGGTTAATAATTATTTTTCTTCAAAGCACAGTACTTTAAAATTCTGTTTCCCCAAGTTCTCATTACTATATTTCTAAAGATTTAAATCTAAATTAATAGTACATTAAGTACTTAATAGTATTTGTAAAATATAAGTAATTTTTTTTTTTCCTGAGTTGGAGTCTCACTCTGTTACCCAGACTGGAGTGCAGTGGCTGCTCCCAGCCACCACAGCCTTGACCTGCTGGGCTCCGGTGATCCTTCCGCCTCAGCCTTCCAAGTAGCTGGAACTACAGGCGCACGCTACCACACCTGGCTAATTTTTGATT
>NW_007249901.1:249598-261183 GCF_000164805.1 Carlito syrichta | reverse complement strand
CAGGTGGGTCTTGAACCCGCGGGCTCAGGCAATCCACTCACCTCAGCCTCCCAAAGTGCTGGGATTACAGGCTGAGCCACTGAGCCTGGCCAAATATAAGTAATTTTAAGTGAATCCTTTTTATTTTATTTTATTTTATTTTTTTTAGTTGGAGTCTCACTCTGTCGCCCAAGCTGGAGTGCTACAGTAGCACACACACGGCCACCCCAGTGTTGACCTGCTGGGCTCTAGCAGTCCTTCCGCTTCAGCCTTCTAAGTAGCTGGAACTCCAGGAGCGTGCTACCACTCCTAGCTAATTTTTGATTTGTTGTAGAGACGAGGTCTCGCCAAGTTGCCTGCACTGGTTTCGAACCCGCAGGCTCAGACAATCCACTCACCTCGGCCTCCCAAAGTGCTGGGATTACAGGCTGAGCCACTGAGCTTGACCATCAATTTTAATTTTTAGCATTGTTTTTCTGGCATAATTTTATTTGTTTATTTATTGTTGATTTGGAGTCCTACTCTTTCACCTAAGCTGCAGTGCAGCATCATGATCACAGTTCACCACAACCTCAACTCAGACAATTCTGGGCTCAGGAGATCCTTCTTCAGTCTTCCAAGTAGCTGGGACTACATGTGTGTACCACCACAACTGGCTAAATTTTTATAGAGATGAGGTCTTGCTATGTTGCCCGGGCTGGTCTCGAACTCTTGGACTCAACAGTCCTCCTGCCTCAGCCTCCCAAAGTGTTGGGATTGCAGATGTGAGCCACCACACCTGACCTGACATAAATTTATTAATGAGAAGATAATAACATATAACAAGTGAAAATTAAATTTCTGTTTTATAAAAGGATGTGCCGTGGCCTTTGTTGGATATTGTGGCTTTAATGTATACCTTGAAACAAATAGTAAAAAAAATTTTAAACATATAAATTGTTTATGTTTTACCACATTCTCTGACAAGAGTGGACCCTTCTGATTCTCATCTATTTAATGGGTGCAGTGTAGTGTATTGGAGAGTTTGTGTCTGAGTTCTCTTTCTAGCTCAGCCACTCCCTGAGTTTGCAGAAAGGAAAACCAGCAGGGTTTGAGTTATCAAGATCTTCCTATGGAGTATTCCAAACTGTAAAAGGAGAGAGTTAGAGTAAATACAAACTTATCTGAATAAGTAAGCTTTTAACAGCCTGCAAAGCCCTTACTCCTCATGAAGTAAGATTGTATCTGTCTTTCTTTTACAAATGATACAGTGACTTGCTGAAAGCCAGAGTTGGGAGTTAGGAAATAAATATTCGAATTTCAGTTAGAAGACAAGCTGCACAATAATTTGATCAGGGAAAGTCTTATATCGAGAGTCATCATTAGGGAATTAGAGTAATGTGGAATTAGCCAATTAAGAGTTACAGAGGATTAAAGAATACAAGAACAAAAGGGTTAGGGAGCAGCCTTTACCCTTAGGGCCGAAAGAGAATGCTCAGGGAAGAGGCCCAGCCTCCATAGCCCAGGCCATAGCCCAGGCCATAGCCCAGGCCTGAGAGTCAAACCTCTACCTCTGCGGACAGGGCAATCCTGGGATACACTGGATGGCCAGAAAGAGGCTGAGATGCCTTGCGGGGGTCTCTGGCAGAAACTCTCTATGAGGAGCTACTGGGCCTGGCAATGGTGTGCAGGAAGTCATTCATAGGGCGGCCGTTCAAGAAGTGCTTCACTGGAAGCACTGTGCTGCATGCCATCAGGAGATGCCGGGGCAGTTGCTGGCCACTGTCAGCTGCAGGAACCTGGAGCCCTGGAGAAAACTGACTCCCAAGAGGCTGGTGAGAAAGGTCCTCCAGTGCCCTTCACCAAGAAGCCTTCACCTCTTGGTAGCTGGCAGAGGAGACGTATTTGCAGAGCTCATCTCTCTGTTATCACAGAACAGGCAAGGAAGGGTAGATTTGGAACTGAGAAGCAATACATTAATAACTGGTAGAGAAGATAAGGCTCAGGTTTTCTAGGACTCTTGAGCTCCTTGCTTCCTATTTGCGTCCCCTACTCCAACTCATTAAAACTTGCCCCTCTAAAATTCTAGGATTTAGTGTTCTTCACTCAAGTGTGAATTGCTGTGCTTGAGATTCTTCTCTCTTGCTTTATTTGTGGCAAGTCCATATTAACTGGACATGATTTTAAAATCATGACTAGTGACAGCAGTTGTGATTGCTGTAGTTGCTGTAAATGCATGGATATCCTCTTGCCTTTAGGGAACATATATAGACAGCACTGCTGCCTCATTACTTTCAAAAGATGTGGTTGCAACTGGGCACAGAGATAAACCCCTGCAGTCCCAACTACTGCCGGAAGCTGAGGCAGGAGGATTGCTTGAGCCCACAAAAAGACATGGTTGCTATTTTGTTTCTTTTAAAATTTAAAAATGATACTAACACATTAGCCAGGCTTGGTTGTGTGCACTTACTGTCTCAGTGGAGACTGAGCTATGGGGATTGCTTGAGCCCAGCAGTTCAAGGCTACAGTGAGTTATGATCGTACCACTGCACTCCAGCCTCAGTGACAGAGTGAGACCCTGCCTCTAAAAGCAAGCAAAAAACCAAAAGACATGGTTGCTTATTTTAAAGTTTGGTTTTTTTTGAGTTGGAGTCTCACTCTGTCGCCCAGACTGGAGTGCAGTGGCCGCTCCCGGCCACCGCAGCCTGGAGCTGCTGGGCTCTGGCGATCCTTCCACCTCAGCCTTCCAAGTAGCCAGAATTATAGGCATGCGCTACCACGCCCGGCTGATTTTTTGATTTATTGTAGAGATGAGGTCTCGCCTGCCCAGGCGGGTCTCGAACCCGCGGGCTCAGGCAATCCACTCACCTCAGCCTCCCAAAGGCGCGGGATTACAGGCTGAGCCACCGGACCCGGCTTATTTTAAAGTTTTTAAATGATAAAACATTACTATAGTTTGGATATAAAGGTGTTTAATTATGTTGTCGTGTGAAGAAAAAGTACCATTAAAAAAATTTTTTTTAATAGAAATCGAATCTTGCCCAGACTGGTCTTGAACCCCCAGGCTCAAGTGGTCCTCCCGCCTCGGCCTCCTAAAGCCCTGGGATTATAGACATGAGCCACTGTGCCTGGCCCATTTTTTAGAAGGAAAAGTAGCAACTTTTACAAAACAAACTTGTATGTTTCTTTTAATAGATTATGAGCCTCAGACAATTTGTGAGCATCTCCAGTACCTGTTTGCCTTGTTGCAGAATAGCAATAGGCGATACATTGATCCATCTGGATTTGTTAAAGCCTTGGGTTTGGACACTGGGCAACAGCAGGTAAGAACTTTTTTTTTTTTGGAGTTGGAGTCGCACTTCGTGCCCAGGCTAGAGTGCAGTGGCATGCTCACCGCCACCGCAGTGTCGACTTGCTGGGCTCCAGCGATCCTTCTGCCTCAGCCTTCCAAGTAGCCTACAGGCGCATGCTATCACGGCCAACTAATGTTTTATCTATTGTAGAGACGAGATCTCGCCAAGTTGCCTGGGCTGGTCTCAAACCCATGGGCTCAGGCAGTCCACTCGTCTCGGCCTCCCAAAGTGCTGGGATTACAGGCTGAGCCACTGAGCCCAGCCGATAAGAACTTTAAAAATATATATATTCCAAGGCACCCAAGCATTTCTGAGACTGTAAAGGGAGATGAAGTAGAATGCTTTTCAAAAATTAAATTTTTTTTCTATTTTGAGTTAGAGTCTTTATTTACTGTCTAGTAAGTTGCACGTTATAGTTAATTCCATTTCTGGAAATGCATTTGTGGTCACAAACTGACTCAACATAGCTAGTTCCTGCTTGAAAATGCTAACTTGAGAGGACAGGCCTTTTCTGTAATATTTAATTCATTACTGTTTATACTAAAAGTTGAAAAGCAAGATACGATGTTTCTTTTTATTAATCTAAACTTGTAGGATGCTCAAGAATTTTCAAAGCTCTTTATGTCTCTATTGGAAGATACTTTGTCTAAACAAAAGAATCCAGATGTGCGGAACATTGTCCAACAGCAGTTCTGTGGGGAATATGCTTATGTAACTGTGTAAGTCTATTTCAACTTTTCATGGTACATTTTATTCTAAGACATTTGCTTGTATGTTAACTAATTTTCGGTGCAGTTCTAAGTTATAACTTTAGTGGATTATCATGGGACATGAAATATTTATAGTAAATGCATTTTCCTGGGAACATGTAAGCAGCTGACTTGGTAATTGCAGTTGAACCCATCCAGGTGCCAGGGACTGTGTCTGGTTGAGCTCTTGCCATCTGCTCTTGCTTTATGGCTGTGTGCTATGAGCTGAGAGGAGCAGGACTGGAGCTGGCTGGATTACTAAGAGTAAATATAAAATACCCCTTAAAAAATTTCCCATAGGCACGGTGTTGCTATTTGGAGGATGATTATACTGGAAGCCCAGCCTCACCACTGTGTATAGCCATCCAGCAAAACTGTACTTGGACCCCTTAGCTTTATTCTTCAAAGAATTTCCTGGTCAAAAACACAACCTCACCAGTCACTTTTTGTTTTTATTTAATTTTTAATATGCATAGTATAAATAATTCCTGTCAAAGAGAACTAATTAAGGTTTAAATGCTTCTTTCCATCTTTCTAGGATGTAATACAATATGACTTTATTGCTTTTCCCACTCTGATCTTAATTTTATCACTCTATTTTATTATAGTTGCAATCAGTGTGGCAGAGAGTCTAAGCTTTTATCAAAGTTTTATGAACTGGAGTTAAATATTCAAGGCCACAAACAGTTAACAGATTGTATCTCGGAATTTTTGAAGGTATTCAAATTTTGGTCTATATATTGTTTCTGCTCATTAACAGTTAAATGCTATTCTGAGTGATATTTTGATTTAATGGGTAGAGCCATTATGTCAGCTTTTCCTACATAAGAAGTGTCTCTTGTGTAATGATCTAGAGGAAACTTATAACGTACCAAAGCAGGCTGTGTCTTAAAGTAATTTTTTGTTATTTCAAGTTGTTCTATACATAAAGCTATGTGTGTTTGAAAACATATTATTTTGTGATTGTGTGTAGCAGGGTATTGAAGAAAACCTCATGCAGGTACTTCTTACATCAGTGTGGTCGTTCTTCAACCCCTTCCCTCCAACTTCCTACTTTCCGTGTGTTTAGATTCCTGTGGAGATGCCGACGTGGTTCTTTTTATCTGAGTGGAAAACTGCTAAGAGGAAACCTTTGTTATCAGGCATGAGCAGGCACACAGCATAATGGATGTGCTATCTGTGCGAAAATATGTTTGTGCTTTTCCTACACCCCAGCACATCCTTCTGAAGTAGCCATTTGTTGAATTCATTCAGCTAAATATTTATTGCGTGCTTACTGTGCGTCAGGCACCATTTCATTATTAGGGATAACAGCAGTGAATGAAGGAATGAAGCAGACGGATTAGCCTTTGTGGGGCTTATAGTTTAGTGGTGGGGGTGCTAGGGAGGCCAGTAAGACAGAATCGAAACATACAGTGTGTCTACCATTATAAGTGCTGTGGAGGAAATTAAAGCAGGGAAGGGGCTGGGCAGTATGGAAGGGAGGAGGGTGAGGTTGGGTGCATTTGGAAATAAAGTGATTGGAGGTGAAGGAGTGAGCCATGTAAAAATCAGAGAGAAGAAACCGGACATGGTGGCTCACAACTGTCATCCCAGCACTTTGGGAGGTGAAGGTGAGAGGATTGCCTGAGCCCAAGGGTTGGAGATCAGCCTGAGTAACATGGCGAAATCTCGTCTCTACAGTAAATCAAAAAATTAGCTGGGTGTGGTGGCGCATGCCTATAGTTCCAGCTACTTGGAAGACTGAGGCGAAAGGACCACCTGAGCCCAGCAGGTTGAGGCTGCAGTGACCATGAATGTGCCACTATACTCCAACCTGGGTGACAGAGTGAGACTCCGACTCAAAAAAAAAAAAAAAAAGAATCAGAGAGAAGAGTGTTCTGGGCAGATGAAGTAGCAAATGCAGATGTTGAACCGAGAATGTGCATGGCAGTTTGAGGAGGTCGTTGTGGCTGAAGTGATCAAGCAAAGGGTGAGGAATAGAAGGTGAAGTCGTAGAGACACCCAAGGGCCATATCAGATAGGGCCTGGTAGACCTTTGTTGGGAGCTTGACTTTTACCCTGAGTGAGATTGAGATGCCATCAGGATTGTGAGCGTAAGACCCAGATAGTCTGTTTTAACAGGATAACTGTGGGTACTATCTGGAGAATATGCCAAATGAAGGTAGGGTGAGGGCAGACGGGGCAGCACACAATGGCTTGGACCAGGGGTTAGCAGAAGAGGTGATGTGCAGTATTTGGCTTTTGGATATATTTTGTTTTCTTTATCTTTTTTCTTTTTTTGAGTTGGAGTCTCATTCTGTCGTCTAGGCTGGAGTGCAGTGGCACACTCAAGGCCACCCCAGCGTCAACCTGCTGGGCTCTCGTGATCCATCCACCTCAACCTTCCAAGTAGCTGGAACTACAGGCGTGTGCTACCATGCCCAGCTAATTTTTTATTTATTGTAGAGATGCAGTCTCGCCAAGTTGCCTGGGCTGGTCTCGATCCCGCGGGCTCAGGCAATCCACTCCCAAAGTGCTGGCATTACAGACTGAGCCACCGAGCCCGGCCTAGATATAGTTTCTTTTCTTTTTTAAAGACAGGGTCTCCCTCTGTTGCCCAGGCTAGATGGAGTGCAGTGGCACAATCACAGCTCACTGCAGCCTCAAGCTGCTAGTCTAAGGCGATTTTCCCACCTCATTCTCCTGAATAGCTAGGACTATAGGCGCACACCTCCATGCATGGCTTTTTTTTTTTTTTTTTTTTTTTTTTTTTTTTGTGGCGAGAGTGTCTCACTGTGTTGCTCAGGTGGTTGTGTACTCCTGGTCTCAAATGAATGTCCTGACTTGGCCTCCCAGGGTGCTGGGATTACAGGCATGAGCTACTGCACCTAGCCTAGATGTATTTTCAAAGTAGAACTGATAAAATTTGTGGACTGGGTATGGAGAGAAAGAGGAGAGTCAGGGATTGCTAAGATGTGTGGCCTGATGAACTGAAAAAATGGAGTTGTCATAACTGACGTGGAGAGGACTGTGGGAGCTTCAGAGTTGGGAGAGAAATTAGGAGTTTGGCTTGGAGCAGGTTACATTGGAGAGGTGTAGTTCAAGGGGAGAAGTTGGGGCTGGATAAATCACCAAGGAGGTGAGTGAGAGACAAGGACTGAGCCTTGGCATATTCAAATCTTTAGGGGTCAGGGAGAGAGGAGAGCTGGCCAAGGATGCTGTGGAGGAACAGTGAGTGAGCTAGGAAGAAAATAGGTATGTGTGGGAGCCAAGTGAAGAAATCATGGTACCAGTATTGAATTAAATAGAATTATCTCTTACAAAAATCTGTTATAGCAAGAAATACAAAGGCATATTTAAAAAAGAAACTACTATTGGCTGAAATGTTTGATTTTTCTACACTTCTCTTTTTAGCTTAGTCTCAAATGTTGATTTAGTAATTTTAACCAAATGTGTGTGTGTGTGTGTATGTGTGTATATATATATATGTATAAAATTTTATATTCTGGTGCCCATATGTAATTTCTACTCATTTTCACGGTTTTAAAATTAATTTTGCATCAAAGTATATATGGCATTTATTTTTAAAACCTACTTGTTTGGAGTTCCCAGAAGGGGGATTACCAGGGCAAAGAACCTTGAAACAAGTATTTTTATTTTATTTTATTTCATTTTATTTTTTATTTTGAGTTGGAATCTCACTCTATCACCCAGGCTGGGCACACTCATGGCCACCCCAGCAACAACCTGCTGGACTCTGGCGATCCTTCCATCTCAGCCTTCCAAGTAGCCAGAACTACAGGAGCACGCTACCATGCCCAGCTACTTTTTTTATTTATTGTAGAGACGAGGTCTCACCAAGTTGCCTGGGCTGGTCTTGAACCCGCGGGCTCAGGCAGTCCTCTCAGCTCAGCCTCCCAAAGTGCTGAGATTACAGGCTGAGCCACCGAACCTGGCTGAAACAAGTATTTTTAAAATCATACATTTTGGAAATAGGCACATCAGTTTTAAATACGGTTGTACACAACTTGATAATGTCACGGCTAGCAGTGCCTATTTGTCTTCTGTGCCCATTGTTCTTTGTTTTTGGAGTTGGAGTCTCACTCTGTCACCCAGACTGGAGTGCAGTGGCCACCTCAGCCTTCCAAGTAGCTGGAACTACAGGCACGCGCTACCACACCCAGCTAATTTTTTTATTTATTATACAGATGAGGTCTCACCAAGTTGCCCATGTGGGCCTCGAACCCGCGGGCTCAGGCAATCCACTCACCTCGGCCTCCCAAAGTGCTGGGATTACAGGCTAAGCCACCGAGCCCGGCTTTTGTTCTTAAACAGCTTGAGTGGGAGCTGCTGACTAAAATGAAGTCCTACTTGACATCAGAGATTCTAGCACTTGTTTTAAATCCTTTCATCTTCTCCTTATTTAATTAATACATCTTATTCCTGACCAGGAAGAAAAATTAGAAGGAGACAATCGATATTTTTGTGAAAATTGTCAAAGCAAACAGAATGCAACAAGAAAGATTCGACTTCTTAGCCTCCCTTGCACCCTGAACCTGCAGCTTATGCGTTTTGTCTTTGACAGGTAAATGTGTGCAGTTCATAGTGTTCGTAATATGTACAGATTTTTCCATAGATAAGAGTAAAATGATTATCATTTGAAACTCTAGATTTGAGGATGAAAGTTAGAGATGGAACCTGTCATTTTGAAATTTTGGTTTTTCATGATTTTAGTGTAAACTTCTTAAAGATAGAATTGAGAACTAGAAAAGTTGGGAATCCTTACTTTTTTTATTCTAAGAAATTATTAAAAACTGCAAGGTGACATTCTTTATTATTGTGTATTTTAAGTAGAGTGAATTTTTTACTCATTACAGAACCTCTCTCCCCCTTCCATGGGAATATATCTTTCATTTTACTATTAAAATCAAGGAAATTTTTGCACATGTGCATGCCTTCTACAAAGCAAGAACATTTATGTTGTTCTTTTGTGATTAAATTAAATCTTGTGGAAATAAGTCATACAAGGGGGGACCCAAAAAAACCAAATTATTTTATGGAGGGCATGCTTCTTGTAGTGCAGGCTTTCCCACTAGGTAAGTGTTCTAAGAACCCATCAGCATCAGTGTACCAGCTTGCATTGTTGTGAGAGGCTGTGTTGGAAGAAACATTCTAAGTTGTGGCAAACAGGTGACGGATTCTTCTACCATGCAACGCACTTGCCCATACTGTGCTGAGTGTTCTGCGGTTTTTTACCAAAAAATGGCATGACCCCTATGCCCCACCCTCCCTATTTACTCAATCTCACCCCAAGCAACTTTTTATTTGTTTCCCTGGATGAAAAAAGTTCTCAAAGGGAAGCGTTCTACCAATGTAGAAGAGGTTGAAACAAAAAACAGTACTAAAAGATATTTTTAAAAAACTGTTTTGAGCATTGGGAAAAAGCATCTCAGTAGATATATTGCATCAAACAGATGACTGAAGGTGACTGAAGTTTAAACATGTAAGAACAAACACAATTTTTTATCATTAAATTCTGGATTTTTGGGGGTCCCCCTTTGTACATGGAATCAACATGTTGAAGTCATGCCTTTTAACCTTGATTATGATTTGCCCAATTATAAAATAGTATTTAGTTCTCATCATACAGGCTTTTGAATAAGATAGCTAAATGATACCCACGCTACTGTTGAGTTTATCAAAATAGCAAGTAGAGCTTATACATTGGTTTATGATTGTTTTAAATATAAAAATAAGCAGTTTTCCTCTTGATTAGGCAAACTGGACATAAGAAAAAGCTGAATACCTACATTGGCTTCTCAGAAATTTTGGATATGGAACCTTATGTAGAACACGAAGGTAAGAGTTTTACCAAGCAGTGGAAATTAGAGTGCTCAGAGATGATAACTTGTGATCTGCTTGTGACGAGCGTAGATTAGAAGATTTCAGACATCTCCGTATATCTCAGGTTTTCTTCTTTTTCATTGTGACGTATGACATGTTTCTGAAAGTTCGGAATGCCAAAAAAGTGTGGCTTGACAAATTACATAAATGAACATGTGCCTGAGCGCCACACAGATCAAGAAAGCAAGCATCGCTGAGTTCACTGCTCATTTTTATGTGCTAATCTCTGTCTGGGGATAAAGGCGTTTTTAGGAGAGTCAAGATGCTGATTCCATTTTCCGTGAGTAAGCACATAACACAGATTTGGCGGTTCACGAATATATAAGTGAGGGTATAAAAGGAATCTGTAAAAAAGTGGAAAAGTTATTTTACTGTTTCTGAGCCCTTGTTACCTTAGTTTTAGCCCTGTTTCCTGTTACTCCTCAAAACTAAGTGTCTCCAAGCTGCATCCATTCGCCTTTACAAAAGAAATATTTTTTCAGAAACATTTAGGCAACATAATTTCAATGTTTATGCTGTCGTTCTTCATGTCTGTGACCATTGATATATTAGGATGCTATGTCATAGTTTTGACAATAAATCAGTAATGGTTTTTTTCTTTTGGTGGTCTTTACCTTAGCAAGCAAGATGAATCTTGTTAGAGAAAACAAACATCTGATCCTATGTTTCTCTTGCCCTGACTGGAAGGACTATTTTATTTCCCTTTTACGGTTGATTTTATTACTTATGAATTTTTTAATGTAGAGGTTATTTCATAAACTGTCTTCATTCAAGAAAATGTTCTTCAGACAGCTTACAATAGAAACAAGCTGTAGAAACCTTTATTTTTATTTATTTTTGAATCAAGATCTCACTCTGTCTCCAGGCTGAAGTACAGTAACACAAGCCTAGTAGCCTCAAACTCCTGGGCTCAGGAGATCCTTCTGCCTTAGTCTCCTGAGTAGCTGGGACTACACGTGTGCGCCATCATACCTGGCTAATTTTGTATTTTTTGGTAGACTTGGTCTTGCTATGTTACATAGGCTAGCCTCAAGGTCTCGGGCTCCCAAGGTGCTGGGAGTACAAGCGTGAACCATCATGCATGCCTGGCCTTGTAGAAACCTTTAAAAAATGATTGCGAACACTAGTGAGGGATGTATAAAGTAAATATTTAAGCTTTCAAGTGTAGAATGTTCTCTTAGTACTTTGGTATAAAATTTGCACATCCGTGGAAAAAGGAAACTGCTGTAAACTCTGCTCTAGATATCATTGTTGTTATGCTCGTTGAGTGAACAAACTTAGCCATAGTTCACTTTATGTGGTAGTTTGCTTCCTGCCTCCTTTATTCAGGTACTTGTTTGAAACTAGAGACATCTGATGGGTTAGTAGTGGCTCTTCAGAGGCCAGAAGCCTAGGAGATAGAAATGTAGCACCTTCCTTGACTCCACTGTGTGAGTTGGTATTGTTATTGTTATAAAGTGTATTATACATTTGCCCAGTTTATGCTGTAAAGAAAATGAGAACGATGTTTATCAAATAGACTTGATAGATTGAAAGCCTATAAAATATTTAATTTTAGTATGTTGTTTACTAAATGTAGTAAAGTTTTAGTACACACACACACACACACACACACACACACACACATATATTTTTTTTT
>NW_007249901.1:185983-249578 GCF_000164805.1 Carlito syrichta | reverse complement strand
TTTTTTTTTTGAGTTGGAGTCTCACTCTGTCACCCAGACTGGAGTGCAGTGGCCGCTTCCGGCCACCGCAGCCTCAACCTGCTGGGCTCCGGCGATCCTCCCACTTCAGCCTTCCAAGAAGCTGGAACTACAGGCGCGCGCCACCATGCCCGGCTGATTTTTTTATTTATTGTAGAGATGAGATCTCGCCAAGTTGCCCAGGTGGGTCTCGAACCCGCGGGCTCAGGCAATCCACTCACCTCGGCCTCCCAAAATGCTGGGATTATAGGCTGAGCCACCGAGCCCGGCCTAAAGTTTTAATTTTTAAAAAGTAAAACATTCTTATTTTAGATGTGTTAGCTAAGACTGGCAAAATTAATATCATCTTTCACAGACTGCTTTAATGTTTTCTATAATAATGTGGTACCTTATATAGGTAAAAGACTAAAAGTAAATTAACTTTTGTTTTAATTGCATAAGGCTTCTTCTAGATAATTTGAGAAACCCAGAAAACATAAAGAAGAGAAATAAAAACCATGTGTAATTCTATCACCCAGATAATCAGTATTTCCATTCTCCTGTATCTATACATAACCACACAAAACTGAGAAGGTAGAAAAGATGATCTGTTCTTAAAAGGAGATTTCACCTGTTTCTTTCAACAGTGAGCCTGCAGATATGCAGAGATCTTTAGAATAAGAAACCCTCATTCCTTGAACATTGGCTCCTGACTCCTAACTCAACTGCCACGTTTCTAGGGGATTTTAAAACTACCACAACTCTGAAGTGGATGAGTGTAATGAATTGTTGAGGGTAAATTCAAGTTATCTGCAAGAATGGTAATGTGATATGAAAACTTTTGTGGTGTCTATTGGTAATAGAGTTATGGTTACTGCCAATACTTCTATGGCTTGTTGTCTTCATTAATAATGTAGGGAATGCTATTAAGAACCCTTGTGGGTGATCCTCCCAGCCGACCTCATAGCTTCTTCTCTCCTTCGATGATCTCACCTTCCACCCCCTCAGCCCTATGGAGTGCCTTACTCTATCTACCTTGTCATTTCATAGTTTAAATTTCAGACATCTCAGTCTAGCTCCTGAAAGTTCAAAATACAAAAAGTGTGACTTGACGAATTACACGAAGTGAACATGTGCCAGAGCACCACCCAGATCTGTGAGCCTTCCGGTAATAGCCTCTTTCTTTCCCTTAAGTATAACCACTTGTCAGACTTTTATGGGGAATACCCCTCCGTTAGCATTTTAGTGAACTGTATAAGCGTTCATCCCCAAACACTGTAGCTTAGTTTTCTCTTTGTCCTTCCAGAACAGTGCCAGCCAGAATGTAACCCATAATGAAATCTCACTCTGCTGCCTCTGCTTCTCCATCCGGGGTTTGATGGTCATGGGGGAAGAGCCCCTCTGGTGATGAGCCCCTCCAGTGACTCCCCTGGATGCTGCTGAGTCCCTCCTAATTATCAAGTTTGCCATGTTTTATTCCTGCAGACCTTGGAAAGTCTTTGGACACCACTGACTTCTGGTCTCCAGCCAAGGTTTCTTCCTGTCAAAACTTTGTGTCTGAGAATTGGGTCCTGATGAGGTTGCTGTATCTTAATAAACCCCAGAATCTCATCCTCTGGGCCAACTCCGGAGGCTATTGCACTTCTGGAGAACCCTGGGCTTTGATTTTCCTTTAGCCTCCCTTTATTCTTCTCTTCCCCCTCACTCATATCTTTCAAAGTGAGGTGCTTTTGACCAGTTCGGTCAATAGAGCCCCAAAAAGAAACATATGACCTTTCTCAATTATTGGTGTATTTAAAACGTGCTATTTCCGTGTACTGTGGCTCAGACCTGTAATTTCAGCATTTTGGGAGTTGGAGGCAGGAGGACTACTTGAGCCCAGGGGTCTGGACAGCATGGTGAGACCTCATCTCAACAAAAATCAAAAAATAAACCAGGCATAGTGGTGCATGCCTGTAGTCTCAGCCACTTGGAAGGCTGAAAGAAGGGTTACCTGGACCCAGTAGGTCAAGGCTGTGGGGAACTGTGATGATGCCATTGCACTCCAGCTTGGGTGACAGAGTGAGACTCTGACTTAAAAAAAAAGTGTTGTCATTAGTATTTTTTTTAATTCTTCAAACTTCCTTCTTTTTTTTTTGAGTTGGAATCTCACTCTGTCGCCCAGACTGGAGTGCAGTGGCCGCTCCCGGCCACCGCAGCCTCGACCTGCTGGGCTCCGGCGATCCTTCCGCCTCAGCCTTCCGAGTAGCCAGAATTACAGGCATGCATTACCACGCCTGGCTGATTTTTTTTTTTTGATTTATTGTAGAGATGAGATCTCGCTGCCCAGGCAGGTCTCGAACCCGCGGGCTCAGGCAATCCACTCACCTCAGCCTCCCAAAGGCGCAGGATTACAGGCTGAGCCACCGAGCCCGGCTCAAACTTTTTCTTTAAACATGAAAAGCCTAGTTGTTTTTATAACCCATGAGGGACAATGTTGGAATATTGTACATGTCTAATTCTGCTGTCTGAGCTGGTTCTTTCAGTATTGTTTTGTTTCTTCTGGACCTGGTTGTCTTTGCATGCTGGTTGTCTTTGCATGCTGGATCATGATTTATGGGGATTCCCCTGGGCTAGAATGCCTGCAGCCTCCTCTACCAGACCCTTGGGCTTATCTCTGTAGGCCCCTGGGGCCCCTGCTGGTTAGGTAAGATCACAGACAAACAGGGCTTGAGGTTCCTTGACTTACCTGAGCTGTAAGGACCTGGTGATCCAAGGCCATGGCATGTTCCCTCTTTCTCTTTATTTCTACTGGTCTGTTTAGGGTTAAGGAGTTTTCTTTATGGCTCCCTGAGGTTGGGGAGATGGAGAGGCTATTTCTGCTTCATCTTTACCATGAAGTCACTGGGAGAGTGCAGCGTAGTAGAAAGAACAGTGGGTGGAACCTTCAGGTTAGCCCTGAAACTGGGAGTGTGTAAATGCCCTCAGGGCAGAGATAGCCTGGGCCGACTTATAATTAACGTAGAAATTATAGCATACAGATTTAACCTACAATTCAAATCTTTATCCATTAAAACCAGTACAGTACAAGGACCTCAGAATATTAAGAAATTGATCTCCTGAATTGATGCTTTTCGTATACATACATATATCATATGTATATTTATGGATATGTGTTTGTTTATTTATTTATTTATTGAGTTGGGACTTCAGTCTGTCACCCAGGCTGAAGTGCAGTGGCATGATTATGACTCACCACAGCTTCAACCTCCTGGGCTAAGGTGATCCTTCCTCCTCTGTCTCCCGAGTAACTGGGACTACAGGTGTGTACCACCACGCCCAGCTAATTTTTGAATTATTTTTAGAGATGAGGTCTCGTTATATTGCCTAGGCTGGTCTCAAACTCCTGGACTCAAGCAGTTCTCCCACCCTAGCCTCCCTAAGTGCTGGGATTTCAGATGTAAGCCACAGTGCCTGACCAGTCGTGTGTGTTTTAGGTTTACCTTTCTTTGAAAAGGAAGCTTGTAGGCTATCTTGTAGGACTTAGGGCATTTAGTTTACCCACTTCCTGTATGTCTCATTCCTTTTTGTATTCTAGACCTTCTGTCTGGAATCACTTTTTGAATATATTGAATTAGAGCTCATAAAATTCTTTTCTTAAGGCCTGTTGGTAAAAGAGTCTTTTCACATATGGTTGTCTGAAAGTGTCTGTCTTGTCCTTGTTTTGAACTTCATTTTCTCTAAGTATGGCCAGTTCTTTTCATTCTGTGCTCTGAATATATAATTCTGTTGTCTTGGGCATCCTGGCTCCTGTTGAGAAATTGGTTGCAGTCTAATTCTTGTCTCTACAAGTGACGTGTTTATTCTGTCTGATCTTAAGACCTTTTCAATTGGTCTGGGTATTTTACAGTGCCACTGTGACTGATTTTGGTTAGATTTTAAATCTATTTTTTTCTCCTCACCTAGGGCATCAGAAAATTTCCCAACTGTTATCTCTTAAAGTTTTTTCTCTTCTTTCTCTTTCTTTTCCTTCTGGAATTCCAGTTAGATGTGTGTTCTATTTTCCTGCTCTGCCCTCCATGTCCCCTAATCCTTCATTGCTTTTTCCTGCATTCTGCATAATTTCTTTAGCTTTACCTTCTACTTTATTGATTCTCTGTGCACATGAACCAGACCTGAGGTTAAACCTTTCTATGAAGTTTTGACTCAGTTGCTGTAATTTTCATTTTAAAGATTTGATTTGGTTCTCTGTCATTGTCTATAATCTCCTGTAGTTTTAACCTCATCATGTATTTCATTGACTATACTTAAATATTTATTTATTTGCTATTTCCAGTAATTGGGGTGAAACTGTGCGAGTTTGGTTTTGCTTTGTTGCTTCCTCTAGCAATTTATGTCTTTTTGCGTTATGTGATATGCGTGTGCGTGTGTGTGTTTGACTGAACTCAATTCCATAGAGCTGTCATTCATCCCAGGATCACATCAAATAAAACTCTTGACTTGAGGTTTATCTGACTTCCTAGGTATTGAGAATTCATGGCAGAGAAATCTTGAGGATTAACTTCTTAAGAACTTGTAGTGAAGATTTGTTTTTTTTCTTTCCCCCAAGTGCCAAAGTAAGTATAAGGCATATAAGTTTCCCCCTACTATATCCTGTAGAAGGCAGGTTCATTTCTGTAATCTCTTAAACTGATGAACACTGGTTTCAAAGACATTATGCTGTTAAATAAGCCAGGCACAGAAAGACAACTGTTGCATGGTCTTACATGTGGAATCTAAAAAACACATAGAAGAAGAGTGTAGAATGATGATTACCAGAGGCGGGGCGGGGGGGGCATGGGAGACAGCAGAGACGTTAAGGAATAGGGAGGTCATGTTCACAGTGTTTAGCATTTCAGTAAGACAGGAGGAGCAAGTTTTGGAGAAGCATTGCCTAGCATGTTGCGAAAAGAGTAGATTCAAAACATTTTCACCACAAAAAGATGATAAGTATGTGAGGTGACCAGTATGTTAATAGGTTTGATTTAATCATTCCACAATGTAAGCACCAGAGATCACATTGTATCTCATAAATATATACACATATTATTTGTTAATTAAAAAGAACTCTACTTTCATGATGGAGTCCCCCGTTCAACTCCTTACATTTTATGGACCTTAGCTTTTGTCTCTGGTCTCACAAGCCTTTTCAGATGTGAAAAAACAGTTCAAATAGATCAAGGTTCAACTTAATCTTGAAAGGTTCATCTAATGCTCTCAGTAGGAAACTCTTTGTTGCTCTTACCTCCCTAACTTCGGCCTTCACTGAGTATTTGGCTTCTGAGAATTCTTATGTTCTTACCATCAAAGCAGTACATTTAGAAGAATTTTTTTTTCTTACTCGATACTTTCAGTACATTTAGAAGAATTTTTTTTTCTTACTCGATACTTTAAATATTTTCAGCTGGGTGAGTTCAGTGGCTTTTGGTTCAGGTATTGATCTGCATTACTGTCTTCCTCACTATGCTACAAGAATGTGAGGACTACTTCTAATCGACTGCTGTATCCTCCATGCTTAAAACATTGTCCAGCATGTTTATTATGTATTGAATGAGTGATTGACTGTAACTTACTGTGACTCACTCCCTGCAGTTTTAAGGAAATTATAGTAATGAAAGAATCAAAGATGTGTGCAGAGTTTTATAAAGGTAATAATTATTGTTTTTTAAAAAAGACTGTCTGGGCGGGGTGGCTCACACTTATAATCCTAGCACTTTGGGAGACCGAGGTAAGAGGATTATTTGAGCTCATGATTCAAACCCATCCTGGGCAACTTGGTGAGACCTCATCTCTACAATAAATCAAAAGATTAGCCAGGCATGGTGGCACATGCCTGTAGTTCCAGCTACTTGGAAGGCTGAGGCAGAAGGATCACCTGAGCCCAGCAGGTCAAGGCTGCGGTAGCCATGAGCAGTGCCACTGCAATCCAGCCTGGGCTACATAGTGAAACTCTGACTCAAAAAAAAGACTGCAGCCTGGGCAACATGGTGAGACCTCATCTCTACAATAAGTCTAGAAATTAGTTGGGTGTGGTGGCGTATGCCTGTAGTCCCAGCTACTCAAGAGACTGAGATGCAAGGGTCTCCTGAGCCCAGCAGGTCAAGGATCAGTGGCTGTGAGCGTGCCACTGCATTCCAGCCTGGGTGATAGAGTGAGACTCTGACTCAAAAAAAAAAAAGTAAATTAAAAAAGGCTCTCAAATGCTATCAGTTTAAATGTCCTTTAACATGACAGTGGTTCAAAATATTGTGGCAATTACACATATATATAGTTTTTAGAAGAATAATAATGTGAAATAATGTTAATGAGATACTTGTTAGGAAAAACACTGTAGGTTTCAGTATTAATAGTCTGTGTGGGCTTATTAATGAGTTTTCTTGTTTTCTAACTTTTAATAAAAAACATGTATCGTAGAAATGATCTTTCCAACACATTTCCCTTATCATTGGTTTACGTTTAGGATTTTGTAAGATGTTTTACAGACTTTAAAATGTTTTATCGTAAAATGTAACTGTTCATTCATTGCCAATATTTTGATGTATGTTTAAAACCTTCTCTTCTTGCAGAAACCACATGTATTATAGATAAACTATGATTTGTAGCTTTTGTTCATTTAAAAAGGTATAGGAACTTTAAATACAAATAAACTTTTTAATGTTTTTTCTCCTATATTTCCCACTTGTCCTGCCTACACCTATTTTTTATTTTTTTCAGCTTTATTGAGGTGTATTTGACAAAACTGTCTGACCTTAAGGTATAATGCAATGATATATGTGTTTTGTAAAATGATTGCAATTGTTAGTTTACATTTGTCATCTCACCATGCTGTATACTAGATCTCCAGAATTTATTCATCTTGTAACTGAAAGTTTGTACCCTTTCTTCAGTGCCTACACCTGGTTTGAAAGCAAATTTTCTGGGTGGATGTGGTGGCTCATACCTGTAATCCTAGCATTTTGGGAGGTTGAGGCAGGAGATTTGCTTGAGCTCAGGAGTTTGAGACCAGCCTGGGTGACATAGCGAGACCTCATCTCTACAAAACAATTAAAAAATTAGCTGGATGTGGTGGCACATCCCTATAGTCCCAGCTACATGGGAGGCTCTTAATGACTTGCCTCCAAGTTTTTCTGAAATGTTTGTATTCTTTTTTCTTTTTCTTTTTTTGGAGTCTCACTCCGTCGCTCTGATTGGAGTGCAGTGGCCGCTCCCATCCACTGCAGCCTTGCCCTGCTGGGCTCTGGTGATCCTTCCACCTCAGCCAGAACTACAGGCGCACGCTACCATGCCCAGCTGATTTTTGATTTATTGTAGAGATGAGGTCTCGCCAGCTGGCCCAGGCAGGTCTCGAACCCGTGGGCTCAGGCAATCCACTCACCTCGGCCTCCCAAAGTGCTGGGATTACAGGTTGAGCCACTGAGCCCGGCCATTTGTATTCTTTTTTCTACAATTGATTTTTCCTTTTATGCTTGTCTTTCATTGGTTTGTGTATGTTTTAATTAATTTTTGTGCCATGTTGGAGCGTATGAACAGCTGGTCTTTTGGTGTGCTGTTAGTTTGTGCAGAAGGGCACAATGGATATGCACTAGAGTAGCATATCCATTCTCAGTGCCCAGAAGGTCACAATCTTTCATCGGTATATTTTGCAGAAGGAATGGAGGATAAGTACAAGTGCTGCTTAAGAGAATGGCTACTACATTCTTTTGTAAGACGACCCTTTTTACATTTTAGATGACATGTTTTAAATTCTCCCAGATATAAAAAACATCATAATCATTAAAATTCAGGCTCAGCATATAAGAAGTACTGTTATCCAGAGTTTCTTTGACGTCCTCCCTATCTCCCTCTCCAGGCGGAACCTACGTGTATGAACTCAGTGCAGTCCTCATCCACAGAGGAGTGAGTGCGTACTCTGGCCACTACATCGCCCACGTGAAGGATCCACAGTCGGGTGAATGGTATAAGTTTAATGATGAAGACATAGAAAAGATGGAGGGGAAGAAATTGCAACTAGGGATTGAGGAAGATCTAGGTAAAACCTTTAAGTTGTGAGTGCCCTTTTAAAATATAAATTTTTTAAACTGGAAATATTTGTGGTAAATTATTATGGCCCAAGATTGTTACAGACTATCAGGGATATTTACATTTTTAAGCACATTATAAAAATCACTGAATATCTCTTATTAGCAATGCCTACTTTTAAATTTTTTAATTTAAAAATTTATTTTGTCATGATATCATGTTTTCAGGAATGCTTGAAGGCAAATCATCGGTTTTAAATTACCAGTCTTATTTCAGGGGGTGGGAGAGGATGGGGGTATTAAAGCTAAAAATGATGAGTAGTGATTTAATATAGTAGGATTTGTGGGGTTCTGTTTTGTTTTTTTGGTTTTTTTTTGAGCAGGAATCTCACTCTGCCACCCAGGCTGGAGTGCAGTGGCACACTCATGGCCACCACAGCCTTGACCTGCTGGGCTCAGGCGATCCTTCCACCTCAGCCTTCCAAGTAGCAGGAACTACAGGCATGCGCCACCCTGCCCAGCTAATATTTGATTTATTGTAGAGATGAGGTCTCGCCAAGTTGCCCAGGCTGGTCTCAAACCTCTGAGCTCAGGCAATCCTCTCACCTCGGCTTCCCAAAATGCTGGGACTATAGGCGTGAGCCAGTACACCCGGCCAAGATTTGTGGTTCTTTTCCTTGGATCAGGAAGTTTATTTTGGGGGAGGAAGCTCTAGCAGGGACTTTGCTCCTCCTCTTGCTAGGTATCTTACCCCCTCCCTGGGGTGTGGAGTAGTGCCTCTGTGGGAATGAGCTGCTTGCTCCTGTGTCGTGGTGAAGTCTGCCGTAAGTAGGATTTCTGGAAATAGTACCCTAGTATGTGGCTATCATCACTATAAGTTCTTGGGCCCATTTATTTCCCCCAAGGAGTAGACATCTTCCAGTGAGGTTCAGACTATGATATCTGAATAGGAGAAAAGGAATGGGAGTAGGAGTGGCTCTCCTGTCACTGTTCTTTCTGAATGGATCAGAGGCACTTCCTAAAGGTATCCAGCAAGGAAGAGCATGACAGTTGGGGTTGACTTTCTAGGCATATGGGTCACCTTTGCAGATAGGCATATGAAGATTGCATTCTTGTAGTTTGGAAAAGGTTTTTTATTTTTTGAGTTGGAGTCTCACTCTGTTGCCCAGACTAGCATGCAGTGGCACACTTATGGCCACTGTAGCCTCGACCTGCTGGGCTCAGGCAATCCTTCCACCTTAGCCTTCCAAGTAGCTGGAACTACAGGTGTGTACTACCACGCCCAGCTAATTTTTTGATTTATTGTAGAGATGAGATCTCACCAAGTTGCCCAGGTCAGTCTCGAACTCCTGAGCTCAGGCAGTTCTCTTGCCTTGGCCTCCCAGAGTATTAGGATTACAGGCTTATATATTTAAATCACATTTACATGCTGTAGACTTTCAGAAATCCTGCTCCCATTGTAACTAAGTAATACTTTAGATTCTTTTTTTTTTAAGCTGAAGTCTCACTCTGTCACCCAGGCTGGTGTGCAGTGGCACGCTCATGGCCACCGCAGCCTTGACCTGCTGCTCTCAGGCAATCCTTCCACCTCGGCCTTCCAAGTAGATGGAACTACAGGCATGCCACCATGCCTGGCTAATTTTTTTATTTATTGTATAAATGAGGTCTCGTGGAGTTGTCCAGGCTGGTCTTGAACCTGTGAGCTCAGGTAATCCTCTCACCTCGGCCTCCCAAAGTGCTGAGATTATAGGCGTGAGCCACCATGCCTGGCCAATACTTAAATTCTTAACATTCGCTTATGTAGTATATGTTTTTTATTGTGGCATTCTTTTGTTGAAGTATAGTTTTAAATTAGGAATCATTGTGTCTTGTTTTTATCAGACTGTTCTTTTTTTTTTTTGAGTTGGAGTCTCACTCGGTCACCCAGACTGGAGTGCAGCGGCCACTCCTGGCCACCGCAGCCTCGCCTGCTGGGCTCTGGCAATCCTTCCGCCTCAGCCTTCCGAGTAGCCGGAATTATAGGCATGCGCTACCACACCCAGCTGATTTTTTGATTTATTGTAGAGATGAGGTCTCGCTGCCCAGGCGGGTCTCGAACCCGCAGGCTCAGGCAATCCACTCACCTCAGCCTCCCAAAGGCGCGGGATTACAGGCTGAGCCACCGAGCCCGGCTATCAGACTGTTCTTTGCTGAAGTTTATTTGATCTGTCTTTATTTTAGTTAGAGAATTGTAGGTTTAAAAGCATTAGTAGTCAGGCACAGTGGTTCATACCTGTAATATCAGCACTTGGGAAGGCAACAGCAAGAGAATTGCCTGAGCTCAGGGGCTCAAGACAAGCCTGAGTAACATGGCAAGACCTCATCTCTACAATTAAAAAAAAAAATCAGAAAAAATAAAAAGCATTGGTAAGGGTGTCTTGTCTATCTTCTATATGTAGGTAGTCCTAAATTTTAAAACAATTCAATAAAGACTCCATATCATCATTATCTCATTCTAGTGTTTTAATAACTTTCATTATTATATGCAATTATATTGCAGCTTTCATCTGTTTTTTTCCTTCAAAAATAGAAAATATATATTTTTTAAAATTCTGTTAGTCCTTCATTGCTGTGTTCTATCCTGAACTTTTGTGAATCATTTTATATTCCATCTTCTGCAAGGTAACGGACACCTTATGTCTTGGATCCTCTTCACTTAGAGGTGAATGACTAACCTCCTCTTCCGTGTACATGCGCCTCATCGTACACTGTACTGGTGACAGTACAGTGGTCTTTAAACTTTTTTGCTTATGTATTATCTATAAGAATGTTGAACAACTTTTTGTTTCCTTTGTCCATCTTAAAGTCTGGCACATCTTGTCATAAATTCTCCTAATAACCCAGGTTGGAGTGGAGTGCAGTGGCATGTTCATGGCTACCCCAGCATTGACCTACTGGGTTCCGGCAAGCCTTCCGCCTCAGCCTTCCAAGTAGCCAGAACTACGGGCATGCTCTACCACACCCAGCTAATTTTGATTTATTGTAGAGATGAGCTCTTGCCAAGTTGCGCAGGCTGGTCTTGAATCCATGGGCTCAGGCAAACCACTCACCTCAGCCTCCCAAAGTGCAGGAATTATAGGCTGAGCCACTGAGCCTGGCCAGTAGTGCGTTTTTAATGCTTTTCCTCTGTGCTGGTAGTTTATGTTATACTTATCCTACAGAATTTTATTCTAATGGGTTATATTAAGTTTTTTGTGACCATACAGCTATGAATAGTTAAAACTTACTTTTGGATAGAGTATTGTTGGTTTTTAAAGTGACAAACATTGCTGCATAATTGATCAAACTCATAAAAGTATGTTATAAATAAATTTTATTAAATAAAAAGTAGACTTGTGCTGCAAATATGTCTTTTTATGAGACAGATGAGACCTTTTTCGTCACTGAGTGAGAGGTTATATCTTCTGTGAAGTGGGAGACAGATTATTATGAAATGTCCTTTCATAATAATCTGTAAAAACCATTGGCCAAGCTCAGTGGCTCAGCCTGTAATCCCAGCACTTTGGGAGGCTGAGATAAGTGGATTGCCTGAGCCTGCAGGTTCGAGACCATCCCAGGCAACTTGGTGAGACCTCATCTCTATAATAAAATAAAAAATTACCCGGGCATGGTAGCACGCGCCTGTAGTTCTGGCTACTTGGAAGGCTGAGACGGAAGGGTCGCCGGAGCCCAGCAGGTTGCCGCTGGAGTGGCTGTGAGTGTACCACTGCACTCCAGCCTGGGTGACAGAGTAAGACTCCACCAAAAAAAAAAAAAATCATGGAACCTCAGTTTTGAGGCAGATCCATTTTAGAAAACTACATAGTGAATTGAGGATTTGGTAACTGGATTTCCTCAAAACTACCTGTGATCTCTTACCTCTTGGAAAGTTACTGGTGGTATACTGAAACCCAATTTGAAGAGCACTTTCATATGATACACTTGCCATCTAAAACAATGTTTTCCACTTGCTGCTGACTTCATAGAAATTATTGACTAATCTGTCTACTTGTTAGCTTGGAATTTCATTTTAAAATTTTATTTATTTGGGCAATTAAGTCTAGATTTATTTTTATTATTTTGACTAAATTAGGGAATATCCATGTACTGAAAAGATTACTGACCTAATTTTTATTTTCAGACCGTACACATTTTGTACATATTCTTTTATTTTATTTAAAAAATACTGCTAGGTGTAGTGGCTCTCACCTGTAATCTCAGCTCTTTGGAAGACCAAGACAGAGAATTGCTTGAGCCCAGGAATTCGAGATCAGCCTGGACAACATAGCAAGACCTTGTCTCTATAAAAAATTGAAAAATTAGCTGGGCATGGTGGCGTGCACCTGTAGTCCCAGGTACTCAAGAAGCTGAGGCAGAAGGATTGCCTGAGCTCAGGACTAGAGGTGAAGCAGAGGTGATGTTGCCATTGTATTCTAGTCTAGGTGATAATAAGGTTCTAATGCAAAAGAAATAAAAATAAAAGCAATATGAAAACATGTACTTGTATGCCAAGCACTCTTATTCAGAATAAAAGCATGGGATTGAGTGTGATGGCTCATGCCTATAATCCCAGTGCTTTAGGAGGCTTAGGTGGAATGAACACTTGAGGCCAGGTGTTTGAGAGTAGCCTGAGCAATATAGCAAGACCCCCCCCATCTTTGCAAATAAAATAAACAGTCATGTGTGATGGCTCACACCTGTAGTCCAGCTATTTACAAGGTTGAGGTAGGAGATTGCTTGAGCCCCAGAGTTTGAGGCTGCAGTGGGCTATGTCACTGCACTCCAGCCTGGGTGACATTGCAAGACTCTGTTTCTAAATTAACAAAACAAACGAAAAAAAAGAATAAAATCTTACCAGGAGTGTTAAAGTCCCATGTTTCCTTCAGTAATTATGCCAGCCTCAATTAATTTTAAAAATTATAGACATTATAACATTAAGATCAAAGTGTTAACAAAACAAACAAAAAAAAAGAATAAAATCTTACCAGGAGTGTTAAAGTCCCATATTTCCTTCAGTAATTGTGCCAGCCTCAATTAATTTTAAAAATTATAGACATTATAACATTAAGATCAACTCATAGCAATAGTACTTTCTTGGTTCCAGGTTTGTTGTCAGGAAAAATAGTACTTTCTTTTCAAGGCAGGGATAGTAAACTTTTTTAAATATTCAAAAGCCTAAAGAGCTCACCAGATTTGTAGTAGCCTTGTAATGTTTTAGACCCATGTTAAAGTATGCTGGCTGTGTGTTTTGGAGATCTTCTGTGGCCCCTCTAAAGAATGAACAAACTGCAGGCACTCCATTAAGTCTTCTTTTGATTTCTCTACCTCAGCAGAACCTTCTAAGTCCCAGACTCGTAAACCTAAGTGTGGCAAAGGAACTCATTGCTCTCGAAATGCATACATGCTGGTTTACAGACTACAGACTCAAGAAAAGCCCACCACGGTTGTTCAAGTTCCAGGTAAGCAGTTTTCCAGCATTTATCTCAGGCACATTTTAGAATTGCCACACTCAAAGCTTAATGATAAACAACAGGTTGGTGTTTTTCTTGTGTATTGTTTTGGGTTTTTTTGAGTCTCCATCTGTTGCCCAGGCTGGAGTGCAATGTCATGCTCATGGCCACTATAGCCTCAACCTGCTGGGCTCAGGTGATCCTTCTACCTTAGCCTTCTAAGTAGCTGGAACTACAGATGTGTGCCACCATGTCAGCTAATTTTTTTTATTTTAGAGACGAAGTCTCACCAGGTTGCCAAGGCTGATCTTGAACCCCTGGACTCAGGCAATCCTCTCGCCTTGGCCTCCCAAAGTGTTGGGATTACAGGTGTGAGCCACCACACCTGGCCTGTTTGTAGATTTTCTAGATAAAATGGAAGAGTTGCTGTTGGCTTGAAGGCAGTCTTTGTCATTTTACTTAGTATTGTTCTAAACTCTGTGGCAGCATTTGTGTTGAAGTGATGTTCTTGAGCCATTTGATTGTTCCAGGAGGTTGGCAATGTCATGTAGGACTAGGTGGAGCTAGTATTCTTCCAGTGACTGACTTCCAGGTTGCCTTCAGATTGGAGGTCTCTAGTAGGAGGGAAGACCATGTGGGAAGTTGCCCCCCAAAGGCTTAGCCAGTGTTTGGTATAACTTAGAGATCAGCATGGTTCTCTGTCGTTGACAGCCAAATGAAGTTGCTCTTTGTCTTTCTGTTTTGAATAATTAGCCTTTCTTCAAGAGCTGGTAGAGCGAGATAATTCCAGATTTGAGGAGTGGTGTGTTGAAATGGCCGAGATGCGCAAGCAAAGCGTGGATAAAGGAAAAGCAAAGCACGAAGAGGTTAAGGAGCTGTACCAAAGGTTGCCTGCTGGAGCTGGTCTGTAAGATATTCTGGGACAGCACTGTTGCCATTAAGTGCCTTGTGTTTTTGTGTTCACAAGTGTGTATGAACAAACTATTTCCTGCCCTTTTTTAGAACCCACTAAGCCAGCTTATCCATTCTAAAATCACTGTGTAATCCAACAACAACTGGATGTGTGGCATTCCATAGCATTTCATTGTTGTGTACTTTAAAGATGGGAAGCTGTTAAGAAGTGATAAGATTTAGGTCAGCACTCGACATACATGACTCTTGCAGCTATTTCTATTATGTGAGATTTGAACTTGTTCCTAAAGATGAATCATATTGGATTACTATGGAGGCATCTTACCTGTTCTGTTTCTTTGAATACTTTGTGCCCTAAAGGTATTAACAGGTATTCTTTTACATGAATACAGTTTTTTGGTACGATTAGATTAACTTAAAATTTAGTAAAAATATGCTAAGAGAGGAAAAGCTTTCTGCTGACCCCTGCCTTCTTAGAATTATCCTGCATAATCCAGCTTATCCCTTTACTGTATGTGTTTATTCAGTTTACCTAGTATCTCAAAAAAGAAACCAAATTAAGCCTTTTGTAAGGCTAATATGCCGTTTGTAACAAACTATTTTTGTCATTTCAAAGACAAATTCCCCAAACCTCTTACTTACAGGAGAGAGACAATTAGTTCAAACTTTAGAAAATAAATATTCAAGCATAATTGTACTTGTGGTTTTGTCTTTTTAATATCTTAACTTTTCATTATTGGTATAACTTTAACAAAAGATGAATATAAATTGCTAAGTCTATAGGAATAGATTTTAACTGTGTTATAATTTGGTTCTGGCCCTTTTTTGTAATCTGTTACTTTAACTCTGTCCAAGGGTTAGGATTATCCTTGGAATTAGACTGACCTTAATTTAACTGGAAATGATTTAGAAATGAGCCCATGATTCAGATCTCTACATTTATAGGTCTTTGTTCAAAGAAGTTGGGATTTAGAAATCTATTTTCTGAGCTTTAGTCACAGTTTCCTGTATTCACTGGACAAGAGAAAGGGACTTACAAGGTCTAAAGTGAAATGCTGTTTTGAACCACTCTTTAGAACTATAGCGTTCAAAGATGTTATATGTCAAGTTAACACTATGCTTCCATTGGTTATTTTCAGTGTATAAGAACCTGTGCTTATGTTCTTAGAATATTTCTCTATGTTATTTATACTCTTACCAGTTACGGACTTGGTAATTTTTATCCATGTGCAGTAAATTTACATAGTGAAAAGTCCATGTTGTTCTAAAATGATGTAATATCTAAAAATTAATGACCATGGTTTTATGTTGACAGTTAAAGTCTTTTTCTTATGCGTGTTCTAAATCTTACCTTTGTTTGTAAACATTTAAAGAAGGGTCACTTATCCTAAAATCTAAGCCTCACAGGGAACACTCTTTTGGCTCTTTTTATTCAAATTGAAGTATGCTTACATTATCCCTAGGTACAGTGTTTCAAACATGTTTGATGAAGTGATTGTTCTAGACTTCATAACTTTCCAAAAGAATGCTTGTATTCAAAATCCGGCTTTTTTTTTTTTTTTTTCATCAGAAATAATGCTGAGCCAAAATGTACATTTCCCTTTGATTTTTTTTTTGTTGTTGTTGTTGAGTCGAGGTCTCGCTCTGTCGCCCAGGCTCTAGTGTAGTGGTCTTATGACTCACTGCATCCTCAACCTCCTAGGCTCAGACGATCCTTCTGCCTCAGCTTCTCAGGTAACTGGGAATACAGGTGTGTGCCACCATGCTCAGATAATTTTCAAAAATTTTTTTGTAGAGATGAGGTCTTGCTATGTTGTCTAGGCTTATCTCAAACTCCTGGGCTCAAGCAGTCCTTCCACCTTGGCCTCCCAAAGTGCCGGGATTACAGATGTGAGCCACCGTCCCCAGCCCTGTTAAATATTTTAGTAGTTGCTTTCCTGGTTATCAAATGCTGAGATTTCATACAGTCCAGTATCTCCAACTTGATAATGAGAGTTTTTACTCCCATTAGTTAGTTAATTGCCTTTGGAAGGCAATACTTAGATAGTTTACTGAATCACAAATACTAAGGAATGTCTGTGAGAGGCTGCCAGGAGTCTTTCTCTAGTGCAGATACATCTGTAGGGTAAAAACTTTGCCACAAGCCGAGTCTACCTTATCTATGAGACTTGTGCTCAACTCATGTTCTCAAGGAAGCTCTTGGCAGAGATCGATGCAACCCTATAGTGACAGAGATTGAAAATGGGAAGAAAGACCTCTGTGAGCACAGTCGCTGTTTCTTTAAGGGATCCCTCAGCACACTAAAATGAAATCTAGAAAATGGCTGAGTTAATAAGTATGGTGTTAGATCAGAATTATGGGTCCATTCTCTGCTTTCTTCCTTCCTCTTCTTACTATAAAACCATACATGGTTTTTTAGTCTTCGCATCTTACATTAAATTCATTTGAACTATTCAAAAACCAAAACAACAGGCTTCACTTGGAAGTTTTCTGTGGGATTGGAAAGTGTTGTCTTGAACTAACTGCCTTTGAGTCACACTGTAGGGGTACAGGTCAGGGTTATGGTCATTCTGGGCCTTGAATTCCTTCAGACTTCCCCTGGCAAAGAGTGCATTTTTAGTTTTCCTAGATTCCTTTCCTTGTAAGGGTCAGGATTCTTAGGTTATTCCTTCATTAGCAATAGCAGATTTTGCCCTCTGTTCACCCCTCTCTAGCTGCTGGGGAAACCAGAACACCAGGTGAATGTTGCTCTTTCTCACAATACTATTTTGTCACTTTTGATAGCCTTCAGATTACTCAACATTGTAATCCATATGACTGTACTTGGGAAAAGATTAGATATGCGAAGACTTTTACTTTGTTCTCAGTTAGGGATCATTTATCTGCATTCTTCAGATACCCAGTGTACTGTATCCCTGGCAAGTTAAACTTGATAAATGGCCAATAAATTTGAGAGGTACTTTGAATGTAATTAACCATACCATGGTACATTGTAAAATGCCACAACCATGTTACCTAGACTGCATCTTAAGGTCTCCTCTATATATTGTGTGAATGTATAATTAACTTTTCTATATCTCTTTTCTTCCAAAAAGCTCAAAATGCTTCACATATCTTATCTTTTTCACTCAACAACATCCCTGTGAGGTAGGTAGAAGGCAGGTATTATTACCTTCATTTTACAAATAAAAGACCCGAAGCATAGAGAGTTTAAGTGACTTGCTCAGGTCCAGCTTCTTGGTGGCAGAACTTGGATTAGACCTTGATGTCAGCTCGCAGCCCTGCACTCTTCCCCTGCAACTGCAATTGAGCTGACCATTCAGAAGGCTCTCAGATGATGATGTGCAATGCCAAATTTTGTTTTTGTAAAAATTGAAATGTTTTACACTAAAATTAAAGTGGGAGTTAGTTTTCTAGACTCTCTGGGGAATATAATTGGTCAAAATGGGCTTTGCGTTGAAGTATTTATCCCTCAGATCTCATCAGAAGGAGTATATAATACAAATACATAAATTCAACCTCTGTATGTTTTCTTCTATGTTTTATGCTGGGACTCACTGGAGATCTTTGTAAGTAATCAAAGCTGGCCCTTTATCTTTAATTTTGGCTTTTAGGGAACTCTGGGATTTTCTTTTCCCAAATTAAAACTCATTTTGAGGTGTTTGATTTTGTCTTTTAATTTTTACAACTTCAAATTTGACAGTAATTCAGTTCTAGTGTCCTTGATTCTAAAACTTGTTTAAAATAGGTTACTTTCTTGAAATAAATAATAATGTAATGAATAGATCATGACATGGATTTGGGTGGGGGAATTAAATACCTTTTCAAAATAGACATCAGTGTCATCTTGGATGAAGACAAGTTCAGTGGTTAAAATAAACTTGTGAAGTGTGGTTGTGGCTGACGAGGTTAATTTCTAACTTAGAGCTCAGTCTGGCTTCTCATCTTAATTTTCAGAAGTATATCACATATTTGTGAAAAGTATTGATGAAAATAACTTATGAAATAAACATGTAGGAGATGAGTTGTGTGATTTGCGGAAGCAGCGTGGAGCATGACATACAGCCAACAACATGGGTGTCCTGATCAAAGCTCTGCTGTGCTATCAAGCAAGACACTGCTCTCTGTGGCTGCCTCTTGTAGAATGTGGTTAATAATACCAGCCGATCTCATAGGGCACTGTGCAGACTCAGAGTTGTGGCACATAGCTCCTTGAACTCAGAGGACTAGTATTAACTGGAGCTTTGTGTCATACTCACCTGACATCTTCCCTGAACAATGATTCTTTTGATTCTGCTAATTTTGGATAGAATTTGTATTGTCTTTTGAGGAAAATTAATGTATCACTTAGTCAAAAAGCCGTAAAAATACATAGGCTGTGTCTGCTGCTTTCTTCCTCAGAGCCCTATGAATTTGTCTCCCTTGAATGGCTGCAAAAGTGGTTGGATGAATCGACACCTACCAAGCCTATTGATAATCACGCATGCCTGTGTTCCCATGACAAGCTACATCCAGATAAGATACCGATTATGAAGAGGATATCTGAATATGCAGCTGACATTTTCTACAGTAGATATGGAGGTGGTCCAAGACTAACTGGTAATTTGAGATGTCTTCTCTGCTTTAAAAAGAGCAGTGCGATAAGTCTTCATCTTTGGGTCTTTATGAGTGAGGCTTATGATGCTTTGACCCAAACTGTGCTAGACCAAATGTTCCTTACACTTTGCAGAAAGGATTTGCTAAATAAAGTAGAAGTTAAGCCACTGATGCTATTCATGGAGAGATGGTTAGATTTTTTACCCCTCTCAAAGCAAGCAAAATAGGATCCTTTTGAGAAAACCATCTGGTAGTAGTTTGTTAGTTTGTATAACGCTCTAGTTCCCAGTACTTGAACCCTTGTCTGGTTGATCCAAGTCTGTGTCTCCATGTTATGGTGACTTCTAATAGTGTGCAATCTGTGGATTGGTACTTAGTTTATGAATGGAAGCTATTTGATTCTAACCTTGAATATAGAGCTATATATAGTCTTTTTGGTTCTGGCTATCTCTCCTTGAAACATTTTAAATAAAACAACTGACAACACAAGCCCCCTCCAGTTTATAACTGAGGAAATTGCATGACACCCCTACCCCTACACTCTTTTCCCTAAATTAAATGCTATTTTCTGATTGTATATAACTTTTTACATCAAACCTGGTGTTTAACTATTTAACTGCATGCTTCAGGTCTTCTCTTGTGTATATCTGGAGTTTTGCTTTCCAAATTTTTGTTCTTGATTCACAATTAATAAACTGAGAAGATCTTTCAGAGAGTGACGTTTTATGGTTCCTAGAAATTCTGTGTGTTTTATTTATTTTTATGTTTTATTTTGTGAGACAAGGTCTCACTCTGTCTCCCAGGCTGGAGTGCAGTGGCATACTCACGGCCACTGCAGCCTTAACCTGCTGGGCTCAGGTGATCCTTTGGCCTCAGCCTTCCAAGTAGCTGGAACCACAGGTGTGCGCCACCATGCCTGGCTACTTTTTTATTTATTGTAGAGATGAGGTCTTGCCAAGTAGCCCAGACTGGTCTCGAACCCCTGGGCACAGGCAGTCCTCTTACCTCCCCCTTCCAAAGTGCTGGGATTATAGGCGTGAACCACTGCTCCCAGCCTTCTGTGTGTTTTAAATCAGGCCCTTTGTTTTTCTTTTTCCTTTAGTGTTCTGTGCTTTGAAGATCATTTCAGAGAGTGACGTTTTATGGTTCCTAGATTTCAGAGAGTGACGTTTTATGGTTCCTAGAAATTCTGTGTGTTTTATTTATTTTTATGTTTTATTTTGTGAGACAAGGTCTCACTCTGTCTCCCAGGCTGGAGTGCAGTGGCATACTCACGGCCACTGCAGCCTTAACCTGCTGGGCTCAGGTGATCCTTTGGCCTCAGCCTTCCAAGTAGCTGGAACCACAGGTGTGCGCCACCATGCCTGGCTACTTTTTTATTTATTGTAGAGATGAGGTCTTGCCAAGTAGCCCAGACTGGTCTCGAACCCCTGGGCACAGGCAGTCCTCTTACCTCCCCCTTCCAAAGTGCTGGGATTATAGGCGTGAACCACTGCTCCCAGCCTTCTGTGTGTTTTAAATCAGGCCCTTTGTTTTTCTTTTTCCTTTAGTGTTCTGTGCTTTGAAGATCATTTCCACATTAAGATAATTACATTTATAGTTGTCAGATATAATTCCTCCCCCCAGAACCTCAGTTATTTTATTATCATCTTCAAAAGTTTGCATTAAGCCTTGTAACATACTGTACTTTGTGGTGTGGTTTTAGCATCTTATAATATTTCATCTCTTATTCTTTCTTTGTGGAGATAACAATAGTACTGCCTTAGTGTCAGTATCACTAACATAATTTAGGACATTTACCAAAATGCCATATTGCCAAAAGTTGTGACTTTTGTTTAGAATTTATCTGTGTTTGTGAAGTGCTGAAAACATTTTCCTAACAGGAAGTCTGTGTGGATTAACTATATTTTCTTTCATCCTTTCTTGTCTCTAGTGAAAGCCCTGTGTAAGGAATGTGTAGTAGAACGATGCCGTGTATTGCGTCTGAAGAACCAACTAAATGAAGATTATAAAACTGTTAATAATCTGCTAAAAGCAACAGTAAAGGGGTATGTTGCACAATGTACATTGTTTATGATAAACAAAAAATTATTCAAGAGGTAATAACCAAGCAGCTTATTATGTATTGAAAATAGGAAGTTGAAATTATAGCCGGGCATGGTGGCATGCATCTGTAGTTCCAGCTACTTGAAAGGCTGAGCAGCGGAGGGATCACCTAAGCCCAGAAGGTCAAAGCTGCGGTAGCTGTAAGTGTGTCACTGCACTCCAGCCTGGGTGATAGAGCGAGACTCTGTCTCAAAAAAAACAAAAGAAAAGAAAATAGGAAGTTGGGGCATCAGAAGAAGGGTGTTGAAGTAGATGGCACAACCAGCTTAAAAGTAGACATTGCAATGATTGCCTGGTGGCAAAGGTAAAGAAAGCTGTTCCAGACAGCCCTTGCTAGTACAGTGCATCCATTAGAGATAAAGAAGCAGAACTGTGCAACAGCCTGAGTCCTGATCAACCTGAGGCAGAGTGTCAGCCTGTGCCCTGACATGGAACTGTATAAAGCATATGTCATAGCAAAAACATCCTGACAGACCTGGTGTCTCCCTTAGTGAGTCTGAAGAAAGGGTGTTAACAAATGGTACCCATGTCAGGTACTGCACAGTGGCTCACACCTATAATCCCAGCACTTTGGGAGGCTGAGATAAGAGGGTTGCCTGAGCCCATAGGTTTGAGACCAGCCTGGGCAACTTGGCAAGACCTCATCTCTACAACAAATAAATAAATTAGTTGGGTGTGGTGGTATGCATCTGTAGTTCCAGCTACTTGAAAGGCTGAGGCAGAAGGATCCCCTGAGCCCAGCAGGTTGAGGCTGTGGTGGCTATGAGCATGCCACTACACTCCAGCCTGGGTGACAGAGTGAGACTCCAACTCAAAACAGAAAACAAACAAACAAACAAAAATCCATAATACCCAGTCAAGTGTCCTTATCAGAAACTTCCGGGGCACTTGGGATATGTTGAGCCCCACTTCATAGAGTACCTCTGCACCTAGGAACCAACAGGATCAGATAGTTAATTGATAAGATTTATTATTATATCTGGGTTTAAGGTTTTTTTAATTTCCCAAATAAAGATTAGTCTCACTGAATGTATGTTTGAATAGATATGGACGTATATGTGAATATATGAGTGTCCACATAGCTACTTAAAGGGACAGCTGTATGTAACAGAGTAGTAATCAAGTGAAAGAAAGTGGCCATGTGATTGGTATGAATGTAAATGAGGGCTAGGAGAAGCAGGATAAGATTCAGAATAGAAACAAAATGTTTGATCCCTGCAGTTCAACAGTGAGACATGAACATGGCCAAAATTAGGAAGTAGGTTAGTAAAAATGGCATGCACAATAGCTGCTTTTGAGTGTTTGTAATTCATTTTAGTTGTGTCCTTACAAGGAAAGAGGAGGAGAACATGAGGAAACGCTGCTTGTTGATCTGACATTCTCTGTCCTGCAGCAATGATGGATTTTGGGTGGGGAAGTCCTCCTTGCGGAGCTGGCGCCAGCTGGCTCTTGAGCAACTAGATGAGCAAGACGGTGATGGAGACCAAAGCAATGGAAAAATGAACGGCAACACCTTGAACAAAGGTAATGTTCTAAGCCTGGGTAGAGCATCGTGAAGTTCTACCACAAGACTACACATTCGTTTTTAGTAAAATTGGTTTGATGCCTTCCATGTAGTTTTTGTTTTTGTTTTTTTAGTTAGGGTCTCACTCTGTCGCCCAGGCTGGAGTAGAGTGGCACACTCACAGCCAGCACAGCCTCAACTTTTCTGGTCTCAGGCGATCCTGCTGCCTCAGCCTTCCAAGTAGCTGGAATTACAGGCATGTGCCACCATGCCCAGCTAATATTTTGACTTATTGTAGAGAGGAGGCCTCACCATGTTGCCCAGGCTGGTCTCGAACCCCTGGCTTAGGCAGTCCTCTCACCTCAGCCTCCCAAAGTGTTGGGATTACAGGAGTCTCACTCTGTCGCCCAGGCTGGAGTGCAGTGGCATGCTCACGGCCACCCCAGTGTCGACCTGCTGGGCTCTGGCGATCCTTCCGCCTCTGCCTTCCAAGTAGCCGGAACTACAGGCACGTGCTACCACACCCGGCTAATTTTTTTTTATTTATTGTAGAGATGAGGTCTCGCCAAGTTGCCTGGACTGGTCTCGAACCCACAGGTTCAGGCAATCCACTCCCCTTGGCCTCCCAAAGTGCTGGGATTATAGGCTGAGCCACCGAACCCGGCCCATCCATGTAATTTTAAAGACAACTTTTATTAAACTGAAAGCTCTCAGAAATAGCTTAGAGCAAATAAAAGATTTTAAAGCTATTGAAGTTTAGCAAAGACTCAACAACTCACATGTGAATTTTCTTTATAACCTACCAAGCTCTGTCTAGCTAATCACATGCTAACTGAAGATGAATTCTGTTCTAGGCTAAAAGTTTAAAGAAAGGTAAGTCGGGCTGGGCACAGTGGCTCACGCCCATAATCGCAACACTTTGGGAGGCCGAGGTGAGAGTATTGCCAGATCCCTTGAGTTCAAGACCAGCCTGGGCAACTTGGCGAGACCTCATCTCTACAGTAAATCAAAAACTTAGTCGGGCATGGTGGCACGCGCCTGTAGTTCCAGCTACCTGGAAAGCTGAGGTGGAAGGATCACCTGAACCCAGCTTGTTGAGGCTGCAGTGGCCGGGAGCGTGCCACTGCCCTCCAGCCTGGGTGACAGAGTAAGACTCCAACTCAAAAAAAAAAAAAAAAGAAAGAAAGGTAAGTCTACCGTCAACTACATAGTATATTGCAAGCACATGCATTTTGGCTTTAGACTATCTGCCACACTTACAGAATGCCTCTGTCAAGTAAATGATCTTGTACTTCTGCATTTTTTCATTAAGGAGGGGAGGAAGCTTTTGAATAGCTTGTTGCTTATAAATTCTTCTGAGTTTCCTGAGTTATGTGAAGTTGTGCTTTCAAATAGGAAATTATGTTGTTATAAATTTAATTTTATAATCAGTGCTTTATAAGATGTCAAGGGAAATGAAGGCATTGGAATTATTTTTAGATTTGAAATGGAGACTAGTGGCTTGATCAGATTTTTTTTCCTTTTTTTTTTCTTTGAGTTGGAGTCTTACTCTGTCGCCCAGACTGGAGTGCAATGACACGCTTCTGGCCACTGTAGCCTCACCCTGCTGTGCTCCGGCGATCCTACCGCCTCAGCTTTCCAAGTAGCCAGAACTATAGGCACGCGCTACCATGCCTGGCTAATTTTTTTTTTTTTTTGAGTTGGAGTCTCACTCTGTCACCCAGACTGGAGTGCAGTAGCCACTCCCGGCCACGGCAGCCTTGACCTACTGGACTCCGGCGATCCTTCCGCCTCAGCCTTCCGAGTAGCCAGAATTACAGGCGTGCACAACCACGCCCGGCTGATTTTTGATTTATTGTAGGGATGAGATTTTGCCAAGTTGCCCAGGCAGGTCTCGAACCTGCGGGCTCAGGCAATCCACTCACCTAGCCTCCCAAAGGCACGGGATTACAGGCTGAGCCACCGAGCCCGGCTCTAATTTTTGATTTATTGTAGAGACGCAGTCTCGCCAAGTTTCCCGGGTGGGTCTCGAACCAGCAGACTCAGGCAATCCACTCACCTAGGCCTCCTAAAGTACTGGGATTACAGGCTGAGCCGCTGAGCCTGACCTTGATCAGATTTTCTCATTCAAAGATTAGTTAGCCACAGGCAGTGATCATAAGCAATTATTTTACTTAATTTTTTAAATTTTTGAGTGTTAATATTCTTTTAAAATATTAATACATACATATATTTATTTACTGCTCATTTGAGCTCCTTTATATGTCAATGTCCCTTCATTTTAGTAAAGTTGGACACCATGACAGAAAGTGCCTTGATACTGTCCAATCTGAGAAGTATTTTTTACATTACTTTCAGGGTAATATGCTTCTCTACTTTACATTACTTTCAGGGTAATATGCTTCTCATTACTTTCAGGGTAATATGCTTCTCTATTCAAATTTTTATTCCCTATTCAAATTTTTAAAGACTTGAAACAACATAAATGTAACAAACTAGAACTTCAGAGTCCTTCCAGCAGAAATAATCCCTGTAAATAGTGACTTTTTATAGGTGAATTATTGTAGACATAATTGTGCATCTTCCCTGTCAAAATATACAGCTCTTTTTATTTAGTGGCTGCATTTCATTGTGTGGATATATTTATATAGCTGTTTCTATTTCAATTTTTTTGTTTAAAATTTTTTTTCTTTCTTTTTTTAACTTCATGACAGATTATTGATTTTTTACAATTAACATAAAGCAAAGATACAGTGAGCATCTTTTTTTGTCCTTTACCTACCTTTTTGGTGTGATTTTCAAATTATTTCTGAAAAAAATTCGTAGAAGTTGTTGAATCAGAAAAGTATGCACACTTATTATTGCCACATACTGTTACATTTCTTCTAGTATGCATGTTAGGGGGCTCATTTTTGCATGCTTTTGTCAACATAAAGGACACATCAGTCACATCGATTTTTATCAGTCTGCTATAGGAAAATGACTTAGTGTTGAAGCTTGTTTTTCAGATTATCATTGAGGCTAACCATCTTCTCATGTATAAGAAGCTATCTGTATTTGTGTGTGTGACAGAGAGAAGACAGAATTGTTTGGTTATGGCCTTCCTTTGCTCATTTCTATACTTGACTTTTTTTTTTTCTCTTTGAGTTGGAGTCACTCCATCGCCCAGGTTAGAGTGCAGTGGCACACTAACGGGCACCCCAGCATTGACCCGCTGGGCTCAGGCAATCCTTCCACCTCAACCTTCCAAGTAGCCGAACTACAGGCAAACTTTTTTTAATGATTAGTAAATATTCTTTGTATACATTAAGAGTGTTAAAATGTGTTAGGTACTTAACCTGGAAAACCCACAAACTATACTAATCTCCTGATCCTTAAGATTTCTTTATTTGATCAGGCTTCCAGTATACAGAACTACAAATTGACAGTGACACCGTGAGGACAAGTAAGAAAAGCAGATATTGGAAGAGAAACATTAATAGGAAAAGCAAAGGTCTTGTGATACCAGTTCTCCCTTATCCACAGTTTTGCTTTCCATAGTTTCAGTTACCTACAGTGAATAAAGAGCTGGGCATGGTGGCTCACACCTATAATCCCAGCACTTTGGGAGGCCGAGGTGAGAGGATTGCCTGAGCTCACAGGCTTGAGACCAGCCTGGACAACTTGGTGAGACTTCATCTCTACAATAAATCAAAAAATTAGCCAGACATGGTAGCACGTACCTGTAGTTCCAGCTACTTGGAAGTCTGAGGTGGAAGGATCACCTGAGCCCAACAGGTCGAGGCTGTGGTGGTTGTGAGCATGCCACCGCACTCCAGCCTAGACGACAGAGTGAGATTCCAACTCAAAAAAAGAAAAAGAAAATAATAAAAAGAAACTTCCAGAAATAAACAATCCATAAGTTTAAATTGCATGCTGTTCTGAGTAGCATGATGAAGTCCTGTGCTGTCCTGCCTTTGTCTAGCATATCCACACCATATTCTTACTGTCCGATGGCTCTTAGTAGTCCTCTTAGTTCTCAGATTGGCTGGCACAGTGCTTGTGTTCAAGTTATCCTTATTTTTCTTGATAATAGCTTTGAAGTGCAAGAAGAATGATGCTGGCAACTTGGTTATATAAGTGAAAAGGTGAAAGCTCTTAGTATGGAAAAAAAAAAGATCATATGCTAAGGTTGCTGAGGTCCGTGGTGAGAACAAATGCTCTGGCTGAGAAATTGTGAAGAAAAAACAAAATTTGTGCTGGCTTTGCTGTCATACCTCTAATTGCAAAAGTTCTGGCCACAGTGTATGGCAAATGCTTCGTTAAGATGGGAAAGACTTTAGATTTGTGGTTGGAAGACATCAGCAGAAGTGTGTTCTGTTTAATGGCCGTTGTTCAGTACTCTCAGAGGTTTCAGGCATCCACTAGGGGGCTTGAAATGTATCCTCCCAGATGGAGGGGACTACTGTATATGTTTGATGTTAAAGTTTAATTACTTATTTCATTTGCCTTTGAAGCTATCTGTCTGTTCAACCCCTAAAAGAGTAGGTAGGAGAAAATGACATGATATGACATGTAGATGATTAGCTTGGCTTATGACACAGTATTCTCAATACCTTGACTAGAATTAATAGAAGGATATGTAAATTATTTTTCAAATTGAGAAAGGCACACTTTCTTGCATAACCTAAACCTTTAAAAAGTTAACTGTCATTGAGAGTTTTTTCCTTTTAAGGGAAAGAAATATAACACTTCTCAGCAGAACTCTGTAGGAATCACTTGGGTCTAATTTTCAGAATGTGTTCAAGTTATCTTTGTTCAAAATTGTAGAGAACAGTTTATCTGCTACTTTGAACTTTTAATGCAACAACCAGTACAGTTATTATCTGTATTTCTTTTGATTAGATGAATCAAAGGAAGAAAGAAAAGAAGAAGAGGAGGAATTAAATTTTAATGAAGACATTCTGTGTCCACATGGTAAGCCAGAAGCATAAATTTGTTTTTCTGTCTTTTTGCCCTTTTAAACTGTTAGCTTCTACTGCCTGGCTTTCTTGCTAATGTTTCCCTCATCTTTTCTTCTCACCTTTCAAAAAATTTTTTTTAAAAAGCCTATCCTGGCCAGGCATGGTAGCTCACACCTGTAATTCTAGCACTTTGGGAGGCAAGAGGATTGCTTGAGCCTAAGAGTTTGAGACCAGCCTAGGCAACGTAGGAAGAATCTCATCTCTTCAAGTAATTAGTGAGGTGTGGTGGCACATACCTGTAGTCCCAGCTACTTGGGAGGCTGAGGCAGAAAGGTCACGTGAGTCCTGGAGTTTGAGGCTACAGTAAGCTGTGATCGAGCTATGCTACTGCACTCCAGTCTGGGCAACAGAGTGAGACTTCAACTCAAAAAAATAAAAATCCGGAGAAAAATGGACCCAGAGAAGCTGGGATGTCAGTGATTAGTACTATTAATCCATGTTTGTGCATTTGTTGTTGTGCACTGATGTATTTCTAATACTCAGATGATGTTTCACACTTAAATCTCACACACACTAGCACCTATATATATGTATTTTATTCAGAGTCTCACTCTGTTCCCCAGGCTGGAGTGCAGTAGCACACTGACAACCACCACAGCCTCGACCTACTGGACTCAGGTGATCCTTCCACCTCAACCTTCTAAGTAGCTGGAACCACAGGCATCCACCACCACGCCCTAGTAATTTTTTGATTTATTGTAGAGATGAGGTCTCACCAAGTTGTCTAGGCTAGTCTCGAACCTGTGGACTCAGGCAATCTTCTCACCTCGGCTGGCCAGCAACTATATTTTTTAATTAACTTATTTGTTTTTAATTTTTGAAAAATTCTGTTGCCCTGACTGGAGTGCAGTGACTGGATCATAGCTCACTGTAGCCTTGAACTCCTGGATGAAAGCATGTGTGCACATCTGTATTATTGTTTCCTTCGTTCTCTCTCCTTTCTGAACCAGATGAGGTTATAGCACACACACACATAGGAAGAACCCTTTCTTTAAAAAAAAAAAAAGAAGCTGACCGGGCATGGAGGCTCACACTTGCTATCCTAGCACTTGGGGAGTCCAAGGCAGGTGGATTTGCTTGAGCCCAGGAATTCAATACCATCCTAGGCAACACAGGAAGTTTCTCTCTCTTTCTCTCTCTCTCTCTCTCTCTCTCTCTCTCTCAAAGGTAACCATTTGCCTATTATAATTGTCTTATAGTTCTTTCTAGATCGTAGAAATCTACCTTAATCTTTTTTATGACTGCAATGTATTTCACCATAAGGATATACTAAATTAGGGTTTTGTAATTCAATTAACTTTTTTCTTTTTAAAAAATGACCTAATTATGTCTGAGGATGGGCATGTTGGAGTAAGTTTTCTTAGCCTCTGGAAATTTAAATTAACAACCTATTCAGAAAGAAAGTAAATTTTACATTGGGCCTTTCTGTGGTAATAAGTTTATTAAAGCAAAATAATCTTTTATTGGGATTATTCAAGCTCAATAAGAGGCGAGGGGTAGAAGTTAAGAAGATGCATTTTGAAGTGTTACAAAGTATGGGGTTTGATGAGAGAGACCTGGTTTCCTGTCTAAACTTCGTTATACACCAACTGTGGTGACTCTGGGTCTATGTGTCTCTCTAAGTTTTTTCCTTATATATTATGTATTTAGAAAGCCACTGGCTTTCTTACTCTAATAAATCCGTAGGTTCCTTGCTAATGAGCACAGAAGCCAATGTATGACTTCGGAAACTTACAGATGGTTCTCTGCATGATGACCAACATAGGTAGATCAGTGCAGTTCACTGATTTATCACCTGGAAACAGCTGAGACAGTAGAAAATGTAACCATAAGTAGAACCAGGGGAGATAGGCCCTGGAAGGGTGGTGGTGACTAGTGTTATTCTTGCTTTCTTCTGGAATTTTTTTTTTTTTTTTTTGAGTTGGAGTCTCACTCCATCACCCAGACTGGAGTGCAGTGGCATGCTCACAGGCACCCCAGCGTTGATCTGTTGGGCTCAGGTGATCCTTCTGCCTCAGCCTTCCAAGTAGCCAGAACTCCAGGCCCACGCTACCATGCCTGGCTAATTTTTTGATTTATTGTAGAGATGAGGTCTCTCCAAGTTGCCCAGGCTGTTCTTGACCTTCAGGGATTTTTAAAAATCCAAGGTGATCTTCAAAACAGGTTGCAAATAGCAAACAAGTTGGAACTTGAGTGGAGATGGTGCTCATAGTGAACAGTAGATTGCCTTATTACTCAACTTTGAGTTGATAGCTTAAGACAGTAGACCTGTGTGGGTTGGAGACAACCTTGACAACTCATTTTAATGCAGAATGACTTCAAGAACAATCAGTTGAGAGTTGATAGAGTCTACAGGAAATTGTGACCTTTGAGTGTACGAATAGGTGAAATGCTGTTGAGCAACCCCTGCCATGGTGCCGAGACCCCTGGACCCGTGGAAGCCCTCCCTTCTTAGCAGGGAGAAAGATGGAAGATGCAGATTCTAGCCTTGTACCTTTTGTTTTTGTCTCCTGACTTTTCAACCAGACATAGATTAAGGTCATAAAATTGAGCTTGGTGGCTAGCTCCTTTAGAATTAAAATGAGGCTGGGCGTGGTGGCTCATGCCTATAATCCCAGCACCAATTTGGGATGCTGAGGTGAGAGAATTAATTACCTGAGCCCACGAGTTTGAGACCAGCCTGGGCAACTTGGCGAAACCTCATCTCTACAATAAATCAAAAAATTAGCCGGGCATAGTGGTGTGTGCCTGTATTTCCAGCTACTAGGAAGACTGAGGCAGAAGGATCGTCTGAGCCCAGCAGGTTGAGGCTGCAGTGACTGTGAGCGTGCCATTGTATTCCACCCTGGGTGACAGAGTGAGACTCTGACTCAAAAAAAAAAAGAACTACAATGAAATTAAAAATTTAGAGATTTTTGAAAACAAGGACAGAGAGAGAAATACAGCACCTTAGCAAGGAAGGAAAAGCACACCTATAGATTTTTATTAATTTTAATAAGTAGATGGAAGACTGAGGCAGAAGGATCGCCTGAACCCAGCAGGTCAACACTGTGGTGGCCGTGAGTGTGCTGCTGCACTCCAGCCTAGGCAACAGAGTGAGACTCCAACCTCCCTCCCCAAAAAGAAATAGGAAATAGATACTGACTTCTTTTCAGCTTTTTTTTCTCCACTTTTTTTTTTTTTTTTAACTCAGGCGAGTTATGCATATCTGAAAATGAAAGAAGGCTTGTTTCTAAAGAGGCTTGGAGCAAGCTGCAGCAGTACTTTCCAAAGGCTCCTGAGTTTCCAAGTTACAAAGAGTGCTGTTCACAGTGCAAGGTACCGAACCCTCCTGACATCTGGGAAATAGCATCCACCTTCCTGGTTGACTTCCCAGGGGAATTAACACTGCATTGATGATGGGGGTGTGGGGAGGAGGCAAGTCATGTGCTGTCAGCAGGAGACAGTTACTGCTTCATTCTCTTTCAGATTTTGGAAAGAGAAGGGGAAGAAAATGAAGCCTTACATAAGATGATTGCAAACGAGCAAAAGACTTCTCTTCCGAATTTGTTCCAGGATAAAAACAGACCATGTCTCAGTAACTGGCCAGAGGTATAATGATTCCCACAAAGGAAAGAATTCATCTAAGGCTCTTGCCAGATTCCCGATGAGCTATTTCAGAACAGCCCAGAACTTCTCATATTCTCATTTGTTTAGTTATCTAATCAGGGGAATTTACTCCAGCCTGCTATTTCTTGGTGGATGACTATATTTTCATTTTATTTATAAAACTTGAATAAGGAAAACCACAATATATTTATCATAAAGAATCTGTGTTAAGAAGGCGGTGAAGGTGACGTTACTTTGTTGTGATTTTTATATTCTAGGATATGGATGTCCTATACATCGTGTCACAGTTCTTTGTAGAAGAGTGGCGGAAATTTGTGAGGTAGAAACCAAAAATGTTTTGTTTCCTTTTTGGTGGGTGGGGGAGTTGACTCTAGTATTTTTTAAGAATTTATGGCTTCTGCTTGTGGTGTCCTTCATGGTTACTTTGACTAGCACACTGGATATTTTCTTTTCTGTTCAGACAAATGAATAATCCTAAGGAACACATTTAATTACTATCCTTTTAAGATAGCTCTAATTTTTAAATGTCTTGAAAATCTTCTCTTCCATCTTGCAATGCTGAGGCCTAGTTCCCCTCCTGTCTCCCTGAGTAGGAAGCCTGCGAGGTGCAGTCCGGTGTCATCAGTTGGAAACAGTGCTCTCCTGTGTCCCCACGGGGGCCTCATGTTTACATTTGCTTCCATGACCAAAGAGGACTCTAAACTGTAAGTGTTTTCTCTTCATGTGACTTTCCTGTTTCTGATGATTATTAAAGTCTGTTGAGGAAATTTCTCATTTGACATCATCTATTTTAAGATTGTAGTTCTTTGCTGAATTGTGGAATTTTTTCCTTTTGTGTGCTCTACTAGAGCGAGCACTTGTCTTTTTAAAAAGAAAGAAAAATACAGAGCAACTGCTTCTCTGGAAAAGGCAAGAGGCTGCCTGTGACTGCTTTGTCTTTCTGCTCCTTCCTTGTCCCTTCTGGGAGGGACAGCCACGCTTCCCCTTCCTGAGTTGCTGGTTGCCAGCACCATGACCTCTTTTCCAGAATCCCATAATCAACATAGTCTTGGTTGTAGGTTTTCCTTCTGCAGCTGCCAGGCTTCAGAGGATACAGAAGGAAGATAGCAGGGTGGCACCAGAGCAGAGCCACTCTGCGGTTCCAGGGTCTTAGGACCAACATTGTATTGTATTTCACTCTTTTTTTTTGAGTTGGAATCTTACTCTGTCACCTCGGCTGGAGCGCCATGTCATGCTCAACCTGCTGGGTTCAGGTGATCCTTCCACCTTAGCCTTCCAAGTAGCTGGAACCACAGGCATGTGCCACTCCCAGCTAATTTTTTGACTTATTATAGAGGTGAGGTCTTGCCAAGTTGCCCAGGCTGGTCTCAAACCTGTGAACTCAGGCAGTCTTCTCACCTCAGCCTCCCAAAGTGCTGGGTTTATAGGCGTGAGCCACTGCGCCCAGCCATATTCCACTCTTTAAGCTCTTATCCAGGTGCTCATCTGTGAACTTCACGAACCCTGATGTTGCCATTTTATCTGCAAAATCATTTTTATATAACTATATTGAAGAAATGTAGAATGTCTCCGACATTGTCAGAAAACCAGGAAAAGGAAATTGAAACACCTAAATAAAAATTCCCTTGGGATTAAGCTAGAGTTTTGTTATTCATATTTCAATACTTCAACGTAATTTGAGGGAGCTCAGAGTTGTATCCTTTCCCTCCCTCCCTCCTCTCTTCTCCCTCTTCTCTCCCTCTTCTGGTCTTTCCATCTCTTCCCTACCTCACTTCCTTCCTTCTCTTTGTTGTTGTTATTGTAAATGCCAGACATTCAGGAAATTATCTGTAATAACAAAACAAATGTGTGCTACCAGTCTGCTTAAAAGTTAAACTCTTCAAATATTATTTCCCCTTAGTACTTGTCCTTTCTTCTATTCCTGCTTCTCTCTCTCTCTCCCTTCCTCTTGCAGTAACCACTCTCACAGATTTGAAGGTTATCAATCCCAGAAAGTATTCCTTTAAAAAAAAAAATGCATGCACATAATAATTTCTTGCCTATTTGAAACTTTTTATATAAATGGTATCTTACTGTATTTATCCTTCTGCAACCTACTTATTTTATTCAATTTATGTTCTTTTATTTTTGTTTGTTTGTTGTTTGAGATTCAGTGTCTCACCCTGTCACCCAGGCTGGAGTACAGTGACATGATCGCAGCTCACTGCAGCCTTGAACTCCAGAACTCAAGTAATCCTTCTGCACCAGCTTGCTGAGTAGCTGGGACTATAGGCATGTGCCACCATGCCTGGCTAATTTTTTTTTTTTTTTTTGCAGAGACAGGGGTTTCACTATGTTGCACAGGCTGCTCTCAAACACCTGGGCTCAAGAGGTTCTCCCACCTTGTTCTTCCAAAGTGCTGGGATTACAGGCATGAACCACTGCACCCAGTCTCAATTTATGTTTTTGAGATTTAACCATGTTGATTTCATATAACTCCAGTCTGTTTGGTTTCACAGCTGTTGTAATAGTTCTTTGAATGAAAAACTACTATTTCTTGTTATGATAATGTTTCTTTGTCCTTTATTTCCTTTGCATCAGATATTGTTATTGATGATTTTGGTTTAGGAGACTAATGGATGGTATTAGTTCTCTTAATTTCCATGTGTCTTAAGGCATGTCGTGTTTTTTTGCACAGTATAGCTCTCATATGGCCCAGTGAGTGGCAAATGATACAAAAGCTCTTTGTCGTGGATCATGTAATTAAAATCATGAGAATTGAATCGGAGGATGTAAACTCTTCAGAAACACAGTATATTTCTGATCCCAGTAAGTTCCATGTTGCTTTTGGTTTCTGTAATTATAAGTTGACCTTTTAAGAGGAAAGCGTACATCAATTTTGTCTTCTGTGCTTAAAATAAATGATCGTGTGGCAGTCCAGTCCTCCCAGGTGGGACTGATCATATTATCATTTCATTATTTGTATGTTTGTTTATTTACAGTAAATGGATGTCCTTGTTGTTATCATGTAATACGATGCAGTACATGTAATACAATGCAACAATTAATAGAAAATATTACCAAGAGCTTAATGAATATTCACTGGTACTTTGTTATGTTTTTAGACTTTTGGTTCTGTGACAGTAATTCCTCAGCCACTTCTGTTTCCCTTTTTTTTTAGAACTCTGTCCAGAATGTCGAGAAGGCTTGTTGTGTCAGCAGCAGAGGGACCTGCGTGAATATACTCAAGCCACCATCTATGTCCATAAAGTTGTGGATAATAAAAAGGTACTGGTCCCTCTTGTGGTCATGACTAGTAATATCAAGTTGTCTTTTTGACTTGCTGTTGTGTTTTCATTGAAAGACTGCCCAGGACTACATTTTGTTCCCTCAGAGCTGTTTGGCATCAGAATTGAAATTGGACAAGAATTATAAATGAAGTTATGTTATTATATGGGAGTTTGGCCTGTTATTAATTTGATATGTAGATGTGTAGCAAATGTCAGCTATGTGCTGGGAATGGTCTTGGGGCTGGAGCTACAGTATTGAAGAAAATAGACAGTTTATAAGTACCTAGCAAGGAAGATCTGGAATAAAATACATTTGTATGACGATTTCACATAGAAATGAGTGTTTTGAAGGATATTTAACAGAAGGAAGTGAGAAAGACTGATACAAGTAGAAATTACTGTGTTAGATGGGGAGCAGACAGGAAAGGCATTGGAGTACTTTTTACCTGAGCCCTCACTGTCAAACATCCAGTTCAGGAAGAGGACTCCAGGCAATGGGGACACAGATCAAAGGGATAAGCCTAATGCACCTAAGCATAAGAAAATCATTGTGCTTGGAATGGTGCTACTAGCACTTTTCTGTAGGGACTGGCATGTTCCGTATCTGTGCTGTGCATTGCTGTAGCCAGTATCCAAGTATGGAGCACTTGACATGGGTTTGACATGGGCTAGTGTGACTGAGGAACTGAACTTTTAGTGTTAATTCATTTAAATTTAAATAGCCACATGTGGCTAGTGGCTCCCACAGTGGCCAGTGCTGTTGTATAGGGAAGTTTATTCCTAGAAGGGATAATGATATGGGATAAGGGACTCTAGTCTCTCAGGTTTTGTACATCATACACACTAAGGATTTGGGATTCTATGGGTATAAGGCACTGGAAAGTTTCAAACAACATCATAGTATGATCTGATTTATGGTTTAAAAAAGTCATCCTGTTTATTGTGTTTAGAATTGCTGAGGGCATAACAGAAATAAGAAGGCCCAGTTGAGAGCCTCTTGCATCGATCTGCAGGGGTAGGTGAAATAGGCAGAACGGCTGTATTGAAACTTGCTATGAATTGGATTTCAGAGCATTTTTACTATTTTAGGGAAGGCTCTTGGGTAGAACCTGACCCAGATCTCTAGACATCTTATTAATTTGATTTCAGAGTTTTGGGGGATTAATGACAAAGTAGAATATATTTTATTTGATGCTGATTACAAATATATTTGTTGTGGAAAGGTAACTTACAATTTATGCTCTAAAGTTCCACTTTACAAGTTAAACTAAAGCCTCCATTTCCTTATTTGCTGGACAATGAAGTTTTTTGTTTTTTGTTTTGAGTTGGAGTCTCACTCTATCGCCCAAACTGGAGTGCAGTGGCATGCTCCTGGCCACCACAGCCTCGACCTGCTGGGCTGTGGCAATCCTTCCGCCTCAGCCTTCCAAGTAGCTGGAACTATAGGCGCGTGCTACCACGCCCGGATAATTTTTTGATTTATTGTAGGGATGAGGTCTCACCAAGTTGCCCAGGCAGGTCTCGAACCCATGAGCTCAGGCAATCCACTCACCTCAGCCTCCCAAAGCGTGGGATTACAGACTGAGTCACCAAGCCCAGCTTGGGAAGTGAAATATTAATGAGTATAAATGTTTCAGTTTCAGTTTCCCCCTAGAATTTTTTAAAATCATTTGTATCTTTTTATTCTTGGTCTCTGGTACAAAATAGTATCCAGTTTAATTGATGTTCCATTATGTTTAGTTTAATAGCAGTATTTCATAGTTCTGCAAAAGAGCACTTCCTCTATCTTTCATTTTCTTGGTTTTTAAAGAGCATTGTGACTCTTGCCTCCTGAGCAGTTTGAGAATTTGAAAAGGTTTGACAATCAGTATATACTTAGGAAGAGGTCAAGCACCTTCGATCTTCTGCAGAATAACATTATTGTACAAGGCTTACAATGATAACTGCTTTGTACATACCTCTTAAATTTATGATGGGCACATTAGATACCACAAGAGTCAGCCATAGAATAAAAAAACGAACATGTTAAAAGAGCATAGAAAAGTTCTTGACACATTCTCTGGTCTGTCATCTTGATGCATTCTCTGGTCTGTCATCCCACCATGATAAAGGTGTCCCTCCTCTTGGTAAAGGTGGCTTGTCACACCCCACATTCTCCATAGCATGCCTTCCTAGGGTCTGACCTACTTCTCTCTGTTGTCCTGGCGCATTCAGGTGATGAAGGATTCAGCTCCTGAGCTGAATGTGAGTAGTTCTGAAACAGAGGAAGACAAGGAAGAAGCTAAACCAGAGGGAGAGAAAGATCCAGATTTCAATCAAGTAAGTTTTGAAGCTGCTTTTTGTTTATTATACTTTGTTGTTCTGGAAGAGCAGCCACTCCAAGACCGTGGCATCTCTCTGCCCTGTGTGAGATGCTGGTTCTCAGCTCCCTTGTTTTTCCTTTCTCCTTCCTTTGTTTTGACAGCATGCTGCAGCTGTCCTGATTTCTCATGAAAAGCCATGGACCACATTATTCCGGAATTAGTGTATATCTTGCTCTTAAGAAAGAAGTATAATGATTAAATGTTTAGCTGGAAAAGAAAACTAAAACAAAACCTGTATCCTGGCTTGTTGCTTAATCATGGAATCTTTAAGTATAAAAAATTATTTAACTCAAATTTCCTCATTACAAACAAAATAAACAAAAACCTTAATAATGAGGTGTATACCAGAGATACTTGTGTCTCTAATTAAGGTGTCCATCCAGTGACCAGATTAGCTGATGCGGTGGTCTTTCATTTTCCATTGTAATGATTAAAATTCTTTTTTTTTTTTTTTTTTTTTTGAGTTGGAGTCTCACTCTGTCGCCCAGACTGGAGTGCAGTGGCCGCTCCTGGCCACCACAGCCTCGACCTGCTGGGCTCCGGCAATCCTTCCGCCTCAGCCTTCCAAGTAGCCAGAATTATAGGCGCGCGCTACCACGCCCGGCTAATTTTTTGATTTATTGTAGAGATGAGGTCTCGCCTGCCTAGGTGGGTCTCGAACCCGCGGGCTCAGGCAATCCACTCACCTCAGCCTCCCAAATAAAATTCTTTTATTAACTGTTTTCTGTTATGATTTTCTTCCCCTCTTAATTGGTTGCTTGAGTATATTCTTCCTTTTCATAGTAATACTGGAGAAAATTGTCTTACAAGGATAGGAAATAATGTGGCAGTGTGTTTGGTTGATATATAAAGTATAGATAAGTTTCAGCTTTCCCAAAAGTCAGACTACCACATTTCAGGATATTCTGTAGATGCTTTAAATTCATGGATTTTCTACTCAACTTAAAGATTTATTTTTAATTAATATGTCTACCCTTACTCCCTCCCTCTATTTCTTTTCCTTCCTTCTGTCTTTCTTCAGCTGTGTGCCATCAGACCTGGCTATTTTTTTTTCTTTCATTTTTTATTTTTTGTCGAGATGTAGTCCTGCTATGGTGCCGCGCCTTGGTGTCCCAAAGTGCTGGGATTACAGGCGTGAGCCACTGTTCCTGGCTTGCTTTCTTTCTTTACTGCCAAAATAGTTCTCTCAGAAAGAATGAAAGTGTTATAATTGCCACCTCTGTTACAGAGCAAAGGTAGATCTGGGCTTGTTGGCCTGTCTGTACACACTTATTTGGCTACTTCACTTAAACATTGATTAAGAAAGTCTGAAAAGCCCTCTTGACTTGAATCTTGGTCCTCCCAAGGTAAATGTGACTTGCAGTTTCCCAACTAGTGTAAAGGGATATACCAGCATTCGTTTTCCATGGCTTGTTGCAGCTCATAAAATGGTAACTTAAAAATACCTATGAAGGAGCAGGAACCGTACTGTTTTACTTACCACGCTGCTAACAGTGACCAGCCAGTCTCCTGTTAGAGTTGTTCTGCCAGATTTGTATTTCAGGTAGTCAACATTGGAGCCCCCTTTGCTTCATTGTTAACCGATTCTATACAGTTTATGGGAATGCAGGTATTACATTTCAAGGGGATATTTCCTATAAGTAGTGTTCTTTTTAAAATCTGTATACCTGTGTATGTATTGTGTTCTTTGGGATGTTTTTTGAGATTACTGAGTCAAATAATATCTCTTGATAGGATTTTGCGGACAGTTATGCTGCCCTCTATGCTGTTGTTAACTCTTTGTTTTAATGTCTCCATCTCCTCACATAAGCCATCTTTCAAGCCATACATGTACAAAGTAGAATATATTTTATTTGATACTGATTACCAAATAACATTTGTTTTAGAAGGGTAACTTACAAGTTATGCTCTAGAGTTCTGCTTTACAGGTTAAACTAAGGCCTTCATTTCCTTATTTGCTGAGAAAATGAAGTTTTTTATTTTTTGTTTTGTTTTGAGTTGAAGTCTCACTCTGTCACCCTGGCTGGAGTGCAGTGACACACTCATGGCCACCGCAGCCTTGACCTGCTGGGTTCAGGTGATCCTTCCACTTCAGCCCTCCAAATAACTAGAACTACAGGTACGTGCCACCACTCCTGGCTAATTTTTTAATTTTTTGTAGAGACGAGGTCTCATCAAGTTGCCCAGGCTGGTCTTGAATCCTTGGGCTCAGGCAGTCCTCTCGCCTTTGCCTCCCAAAGTGCTAGGATTACAGGCGTGAGCCACTGCACTCGATGAAAATGAAGTTTTAATGAGTACAAATGTCTCAGTTTTCCCCTAGAATTTTCTTAAATCATTTGTACTTGCATATGTTGATCTCTACTTTGCTTTTTTAGTTGATATTTCTAACGTGTGTGTGTGTATGTGTATTTGCATGCATGTATATGAATATGAATATACTCATCCTGATTCAGAACTCCATTCTCTTTCATCTGCTTGGCTGGCAGTACTATATTGTTCTAGTTACTATCACCTGGTAATATGGTTTAATAATCAGTTGGAGCCAGGTACAGTGGCTCACGCCTGAAATCCCAGCACTTTGGGAGGCCAAGGTAGGAGGATTGCTTGAGGCCAGGAGTTCAAGACCAGCCTGGGCAACATAGTGAGACTTTGTATCTACAACAAATTTTAAAAATTAGCCACATATGGTGGTGTGTGTCTATAGTCCTAGCTACTTGGGAGGCTGAGGCAGGATGATCCCTTGAGTTCAGAAGTTGAAGGCTGCAGTAAGTGATCATACCACTGCACTCCAACCTGATTGACAGAGCAAGACCCCATCTCTAAAAGTATAAGAATAAAAGTCAGTTGGGAATCTCCTCTTTTTTCTTTTTAATCTTTTATCACAAATATATTCTCTGTTCTCTGGTAAACTTTGTAAATTAGTTAAGCTTGATATGGTGTTCTTATTGTCCTTAGTTTCTGTTATTTCATGCTTTGCTCTCTAGCTTAAGAATTGTTTAGAAAATTCTACATTTTCAAGTGATTTGGGTTTTGAAAGGCTAGCTTTTAAAAAATGTCTAGTTTTATTCACTGTGGTCATAACCACAGCAATTTTTTTTGAAGTGGATGTGGAATGACTCGCCTTAGTTGTGGATGACAAGAGATTTCACATTTATAAATCTGATGGAGAATGCTGGGAACATTGCTCTTTATGCTGTAATTACTTTTTATATGTTATAATTTTCTTCTGTCTTCCTTCTCCTTGTTTGGATGTTATAATACTCTAGAGTGTTTTACATTTTGCTTTCTCACAAAAAATGTTTGGCTCACAAAAAAATCTCCAGTCTAATCTTCCTTCTTTGGAAAAGAGTAGGTAGTCTCTGAAAAAGGTCCAGGCTTTTCAGAATGCCACCCGCCTCATCACAGTATCTTAGTACATAGATAGCTTCTGTAATTGCTGCGATAAATCCCTGTCATAAAAAATGATGCATTTCTGCTTTTCCTTAATGGAGATGGACAAATCCCCTTTCCTCTTTTCTCTAAGCTAGATCAACCCAGGTCTGTTGACTTTATCTAAAAATTTAGGTTAATAATATACTCAGTATTGGGTATCACTTAGGTAATTGAAAGCCTTCTAAAACCAGTGGGCTGGTTTTTGTCAGTTAAGTTGGATTTAAATTCTACGGATTTAAAAAGAAATAATTCCAGGAAAAGCCTTTAGACCCATTTAAAATCAGAGTTATTAAAAATTATGTCTTACTTGATGCTCAGGTTTTGTTTTTTGGTTGTGTTTTGTACTTCTAAAGTAAAATTATATGTTGCGGTAGATATTTTTCCTAATTGTAGAATTTAGGTTCAATTTAGTCATTTCTTTCAACAATTGAGATTGAGAAAAATGTTTCAACTTTGATTTTCTTTCTTAATCCCTGTGTTCATTTAATCTCCTTCTTATGAATCTTGGACTCACCAGGTATCTATGTAGACTCAGAGCTAGAGGTGAACTTGCCTCTCGTGCCTGACCAGTGGTCAGCACCCTGAACAAATGCTTTTCTGTTTGTGTCCTGATCATTTTCTTTGTAAATCTGTGGAACCTCACTGGTAATGAATACGTGGCATCTGTGTCTGTAATGACCCCTAAACCGCTCTGCTTATGCATAGCTGACACTCAGTGACAACTACGGAAACCAGAGCCAGGGCCTCAGGGTTGCCTCATCCAGAGTTGATTAAGCCAGAGAAAACAATTTTCTTAAAAATCCTGCTTCTAGCCGGGCTCGGTGGCTCAGCCTGTAATCCCGCGCCTTTGGGAGGCTGAGGTGAGTGGATTACCTGAGCCCGCGGGTTCGAGACCCGCCTGGGCAGCGAGACCTCATCTCTACAATAAATCAAAAAATCAGCCGGGCGTGGTAGCGCATGCCTGTAATTCCAGCTACTTGGAAGGCTGAGGCGGAAGGATCGCCGGAGCCCAGCAGGCGAGGTTGTGGTGGCCGGGAGCGGCCACTGCACTCCAGTCTGGGCGACAGAGTAAGACTCCAACTCAAAAAAAAAAAAAAAAAAATCCTGCTTCTTTTATTCTCTGGCCTGGTTAGCAGAAGCATCTTGACTGTTCACCTCTTGATGAGGACTTTGCAGGAGCGCTGTAGAAGGACATTTGACCCTGACCTTTTTTTCCCTGAAGACTAGTGCAGTATGTATCATGCACGCGTATGTGCACCTGTACTTTTGTGGCACCTTTAGGTAAATTATGGTCATCATGACATTGCATCTTTAAATATTTAATCTGACATAGCTTAAAAGTAAAGATGTCCTATATAATACTAATAAATTAAAAAACAAACAGAAATCCCCTCATGTCATCTCTTGCCCATGCTCTGTTATGTCTTAAACAGTTTTTTCCCAAACCAGCATGTAATCAAAGTATGCATGGTTTTGTACCACTTTAGATGGTTATAATCTAGAACAATTATCCTGTCTCCCCACCCCCTTTCTCTCCTTGAGAGAAAGTGATTGTACTTGGACAGTGATTTCTTTCAGTTTGTCCTAGATTTTGGATTCTGATGATTGCCTCCTTATGTGATTCATTTTAATTTATTTATTCGTCCCCTGTATTCCAATTTCTGTAAATTGAACATTTGGATCTAGATTTTTTTAAGTAAAGCTCCATTTTTAAAGTTTCAGCATTTTATACTTAAAAGCAGTTTATTCTTAGCTCTCGTGTCTTTCTCAAAAAGAGAATTAAATGCTTAAAACTAATGTGGATCAAGGTTGTTAATGAACTAGCAGTTTACTATGTTTTCGGATTGTGTTTCTGATTTAACTTTCTGTGAGTTTAGATAAGTCTTGTACAAACGTGTACACTGCCTACGTGAAGTTAGAGATGTGCGTCATCCATCCTTCTCTTCTTTCAGTTAATGTGAGCCTGCAGAGAAACTTGGGCAGGTCTCTACCCATTGTTTACATTGAATTTCAAATGGATAAGGAGCCAACAAGTAACACTCTGGATGATTTTGGTGCTTTCTTCATTTCATTGTAGAGCAATGGGGGAGCAAAGCGGCAAAAGGTATCCCACCAGAATTACATTGCCTATCAGAAGCAGGTGATTCGCCGGAGTATGCGCCATAGAAAAGTTCGTGGTGAGAAAGCACTTCTCGTTTCTGCTAATCAGACGTTAAAAGAGTTGAAAATTCAGGTGAGGAAAACACAGCATTTGTTCAAGTTTACTCTGGACTTCAGAGGGCCTTCATGAAGTCCTGCCTTCCACCTATATTGATATATGTATCTGTGCTTTCTTTTATAAGACCTAAAAGTTTTCAGAATAACCAAGATTCTTTTTGTGAAGATGAAAGTGATTTTGATCTGGAAACTTGCACCTGCTCTGAATAGCTCTCCAGTAATGAGAAACATTGAGAGCCATGTAATTGTCACATATCGAGGTTGTTCCAGGATAGTTGTTCTCTTACTTTAGCGGGCTGTATGTTTTTCTTTGACCACTTAATAAATATTGAAGCCTGTTACCAGGATCTGCTGTGAGGTTTAAGAGGAGATAACAGGCAGCTTATTATTAGTGATTAGTGATTGCTTATTAACTAGGATAGGTCAGAAATTTTTTATCACCATATTTTTGGTAGCATATAAGTCTATTTGATAGAATTTTAAGTTATCTTTACCTTTCTTTATATAGTAGTACTTTCCAAATTGTCATAAAGGTTCATTTTAGATCATGTCCTCTCCAGCTCCCCTAAAAGTGTGCATCATTTTGCAAAACATTTCATTGGATGTAGTGCAGGTGTTATGAAAATGCTTCATGGTACTCTTATTTCTTGATATCAATATTAAAGTACTATAAGTGAGCATTCTAATGGTATATCTCAAACCTCAGGCAAAGGAGATGATAAATTCAAGATGTCCATGAAAAAATCTGGCTCCTAATCTGTTTCAGACGCTGATAGATATCCAAAGAACTGACCAAATTTCCTTCTTTGATACTTTTATGTGGCATAGTTTACTGGTCATACATTTTTCTTGTTGCTGATATTTATCATTGTAATTGAGGCAAAAGTACAGGCTTCTTTTGAGGGTGTTATGTGTTCCAGATTGTCCTGAGAACAGTATTTCCCTTAGTTGAACCCACGACTGTGAAAATAAACGTGTTGGTATAACATCTTTACTCTGTTATTGTACCTTTTACATCTAAGAAAGCTTGTTATTCTATCACCGGCTTTCTGCCTGTCAGTGGTAAACCTCGAACATTCAAAACCTCTAAATTACAAAACGAGCCCCTGTGGATAGACACATTTTAAAAAGCCTGTGCTGCTTTTATTGTGGACTACTATTTTTGAAGAATAAACCAGAAGTCAGCAGAAATAACCTCTCCATCTGGGAGCATGTTACCTGCACGAATGAGCTGCTGGAAGACAGCAGCTGTTCCTAAAACCCCAAATGTGCCCTTCTTGGATGACTCTCTGGTCTCCCATTCTTGCTCAAGGACCTCAGTGATCCAAACAGTCGAGAGAAAGGGCAGTAAAATGTGATTTTCCCCCCAAGGGCACAGTGGTGGGAATTTTAAAAATTTTGACTAGATAAGACCCTTTTGCCTGGTAACCTGGATAGCATTGGGGTTTGTGGTGGTTATGTATGTGAGCCTCAGCTGGTGGGAGTGGGTGATTTTTTTAAAGCATGCAATTCATTTTTGTGTGTGTGATGAAGCCTTTTCCTTTGGTGACACTGCACTTCTAAGTTAATAGGACTGTACCTTGACAAATCTGTAAATGTTTGATCCTAGACGTATCCACCCCATATGGCTGCTTGAAACCTTAACTTGCTTTTGCCTAATTGTTCATTCATCCACCTTTGATGACACAAAGCTGTGAAGTACAGTATATTCATCTCCTTTCTTCAAAGATGCTCAGTGCCTAATTGTATTATTTCATCTTCTCCAAGATAGGTCTTCCGTGGGCAGCGTTGCCTGCCTTAGAAAGGGGAACGTTTTGGCACAGAGGTGAAATGACTGGCAGCTGAGGCTCCTGTGTTTGATTTCAGCCCCACTGCTGTGGAGCAGCGGAGAACCGCTCCCCTCTAGCACAGGGTTTCCATTGTCCTATTGTGCTCCAGAGAACAGGCCAGCTGCACCCTTTCCATCAGCAGACCTGCCTTGAGTTCATTATACTCGAGCATTCTCGCATGTAGGGGACATAGTCTCATAGTCCTCCATGCCTTGGTTGGTCTGTTCCCTTATTCTGAAGCATCATCTTCTCCTCACTGTGAACCCTGTCTCAGCCCCTGTTGTAGAACTTACTGTCTTTGTTCCCTAGATCCTGCACATACATACCTTCTGCCAAGGCCTTCATGACTTCGTTTTGTTGTCACTCCCGTGAACCTCATAAAGTTGGAATTGTTCACATCTATATTCTAGCACCCAGCATAGTACTTGACATGTGATGGCTTCTTAATAAACGCTTCATCAGTTAGTGAATGTATTTCATTGTCCTTGTCTGTGCTCAGAATATAAAGTATGAGTGTCAGCCCCTTACTGATGGCATTGGTATCTGGGAGTATTTGGTGTTTGTCCAGTCTCATAGGGTGATGCCAAAACTTAGTGTTTAGGGAAATAAACAAGCATTTCTACAGTCAAGAACTGCGACGTCACCCACATTGAGTTAGGTCACACGCCTTCACCCTAACTCTACTTATGTCTTCACGGGTCCCTTTTGCTGACCCAGGGCTAGATGCCTCTGCTTGGTGTGTGTGTGTTGAGCTAGCTTGGATAGAACCATCCTGTTAGTACTTCCTGCACACCAGAAATAGGTGTGTTGCCGCACAAAGACCATTGGTGATGCCAGTGCCCTTGGCACCGCCAGCCACAGGTTGCTGGCACATCAGTCCCTGTTTCTTCTCAGGGCTGATGTCCTTCTGAGAAGTCCAGATAAGATTCTAGCCTGCCAGTTAGACCAGTGTTGTTAGCCTTATTCTCATTTGTGTGCTGTTATTAAAATCCTGCTTCAGGTTCCGGTCTCCCCAGCTTGTGAAGCTCTTGGCCCCTGTTACATAGCTCAGGGCTGATGTATTAGGCTCATTTTGTCTTTCCAGATCCGAGGAGTAGAATGCAGGAAAAGGCGGGTTGGTTTTCCCATAACATCATGGATGTTGGTATAATATAAGATACATAGAATATATCCAGTGGGTATGTAAGTGAAGTGTAAAGCACAATAAAGTGAATACTCTTGAACTTGTCCTCCAAGAATTAGAACAGTATTACTGAAGGTACCTGTGTTTGTCTCTCTGAGCCCAACTCCCACTTACCCTCCACGGGTAATTATGATTCAGAAATGATTTTTTTTAACATACCTTCCTGAATTTGATAAAACATTTAAGCATTATGCATACCAGTATTTCAGAATGTATTTAATTTTTAACACTTGGCCAGAACTGCCCTCCCCTTGAATTCATATTTTGGTTCCTAAAGACAAGACTCAGTCTCAGTATGTATGACCGTCCCAAGGGTTGACTTCTGTAGTCCACACCGTTTGCTAAAGGAGTAAAAACAGAAGAGAGAAAAGTCCAAAGGGGTTGCTGGTTAATTTGAAGATGGTATTAAGAAGGAACTTGGACTGGACTTTTCAGGAAAGGATGTGGGGCCTGGGAACAGTGAGCAACAGTGATGACATCACCCAGGCCTCAGTACCTGTCAGCCCAGCCTCACCTTTCATTTGTTTGATTTCTCAGACTCCTGCCCCCACCCTTGGGGAGGTGGTAAGTTCTAAAACAAGAGGGTCTCTGTGTGTAATTGGTTCCCAGTTTTCTAGCAGACCTCCTAAGGGTGTTCCTAGGTATCAGGGATGACTGCCTCGGTGGGAATATAACACGCAGCTGACTGCAAGCAGTGGTGTATTTTGTACTCTGAAGCCTTTTCACCTGTTTGTTTTTTAGAATCCATGCATGATTTATTCAGATGGGATATAGGTCTCAGTATTTTACTTTATACAGACTTTGTCTCTTTTATATTGGCACAGATCATGCATGCATTTTCAGTTGCTCCTTTTGACCAGAATTTGTCAATTGATGGAAAAATTTTAAGTGATGACTGTGCCACCCTTGGCACCCTTGGCGTCATTCCTGAATCTGTCATTTTATTAAAGGTAAGTGACAGCTTCTTAGCTAAGGAACTCTAGGTTTTAAATGGCACACACCTATGTGTAAACTGCGTGAACGACTGCTCAAAGAAACCTTGGGTCCTCGGTAGGGTGTGGTATTAAGTGACTGCTGTGAGTTTTTGCTGGCCTCTGGGTTATGCAGCCTTGGCTGAGCCCCAAGAGACTTAGAGGATATCAGGGACATCATCATGTCTTGTTCTTGTGTGTCATAGTGGGCTGTGGTAGTGTCATGGCTTCAGCAACTACCTGCACCCTGAGAAGGTGATGGTGATGGCTTCCTGCGAGCCTCTCCTGAATCCCCTGGCTCCGTATCTGTGCCTTGTGGGATCAGATCATATCATCATCTTTCCTGGTAGAGCAAGTGATGGTAGAAATCCCTCTTACCGACTGTGAAGCCCACACCTAATCCTATTTGATTTTCTCTAACAAGGGCCCCCAGTTTTCTCCAGATACAGATCTGTTTTTCATTCCCTTCAGGCTCAGAGGAAGGCAGGATGGGATGTGCCCCTCTGTGAACTGAGGATTGACTGTCTTTCCCAGGAGCAACCTTGTTGGGTGTTCTGCTAGCACCTGTTGGGTGACCTGGTCTCAGGTTACACAGATTCTGTGGTATCCCCACCCACAAACATTCGTTTTTCTTTGGATTAGGTGGAGATTCTGTTCTTAAAGCCATACTGACGATATACTGATGTCTGCAACTTAATTTGAAATATTGCCCCCCAACTATATATAGAAGGAGAGATAGATATGTGATCAGTATGAATAGTAACCAACTTATTTTACAATTTAAAATCGATCTCTTATTTTTAACAAAAATTTTATGAAAATCTGCTGCCCTTCTTGAGATTTTCATAATTTTTGTTAAAAATAATAGGTCTAAATTCAGCCTCCTCCCTAACCTTTTCCCTAACTTTTCTGGTTCTGCAGAATTGTTTGACCATCCTTCTATTAAAACCACTCCTCTTCCTCTTAGTTCAAAAGTACTAGCCAACAAAGCTAGGGAACAAGCTTAAAACATGAGGCTGTGTCCCAATAGTCAAAATACTAAGGTGGCTTAATGAGATTCTTATTCAGGATATGGAAATTGACTTTGGATTTCATAGATGTGGAAGGTGTTTTACAAAGTAGGGGCTTCTAAAATATTGTCAAAGAAAAAGTAATTGAACCAGCCTCGGTAGCCCAATCTTACCCTTCCTAGGGACCTAATTTAGTCAGTTCCCATTGCCTCTTGTTTCTTGTCGGCCAGAAGGATTCCCCATTGTGCCAGACATGTCATGTGATACAATAACTTTTCAGGATTTTTACTTTGAACTGTAAAATATATGCTTTTGATACTCCAGAGCCCCAACTAGTGTGATGAAGTTAGGCCCTGGAATGATGAAGTAGACCCATAACTTCCCATCCGTGTACACATACCCCTCATCCTACCACCTGTCCTCTCACATCCCCCCCCCATTAATTTTTTGCATTTCCTGGAACTGTAGGTTCTGTGGAATGATTTTGAAGACCTGTTGACTTGCCAGATCCTAGTGATCCTGTCTAAAATCCTAGAAACAGCCTGTATTATAAAGGGTTTGTACTTCAGATAGGCAGCTAGAGTCTGTACTAGTCATTGGCCTCTTTGCCCTTGCAGCTAATCTCACCATAACCTTGGACTAAGTGTGGGCTTTTGCTGGAAAAAGGAAGTGGATATTTTATTCTTGATGTTAAAAGTAGACACAAGTATTTTTTAACCCAGTTGGTATTTTGAGGGAACCAATCTTTTTATTTCTACCTAACTATCACTGCCACTATCAGCATCTTAACTCACATTGATTAAACCAGTTTTTTGTTCTTTCAGTATATCTAAACATTTCCATGTTTAAGAGTGGGAAGACAGTCCTTCCCACTCCCCTCAACGCCACCACCACCCCCAACCCTTTCTCCCCCCCACCATGTGTACACACACAATTTTTGAGGTGATGAGTCTAGACCTATAACTGGCAGGGCACCCATTGTTGAAGCTGGGCATCACTGGCTGTGGCTGGAACCAAGGTCTCTACTGGACAGTGTATTTGTGTTTTATAGCAATATCAGTATTTGAATCATAGGCCAGACTTCAGGTTTCAGGCATCCACTCCCTTGTGGTTTTGAATTGTCTTCATTTGTTTTCTAGGCTGATGAACCAATTGCAGATTATGCTGCAATGGATGATGTCATGCAAGGTAAAGACAAATTTGTTTTAGGAATCTGTTGATTAACTGTTAGAAGAAAGTAGGATTTTAGATATTGAGGCTTTAGTGTACAGTGCTTTTACTTTTAACCTTGAAAAAAGCTTTGACATGTTGTTACAGTTAAATACATTATTAGTCATAAAAGATCAAAGAAAACAGGGAAGATATCTACAAAAACCTGGACAGTGGAAAGCAGAGAGAATAGTAATTACTTAGCTTACCTGAGGAAACTGAAACAAATGTCAGCCTGTTGGTGGAGGTCAATCACAGTGCCCTGGACAAGCACATAGGAATTGGAGGTCCAGGTACCTCTGAAAATGGGAGTGAGATGTGAACCTAAAAACAGGATACTTCTTCAGAAAACTCTTTAAAAAGCAGTTAGATAACTCCCTATCCTTCACATCCATGTCACTGCCCCTTCCCCACTGAACCGCAGACAGGCAACTTGTTATATGTTTCAGCATTTTGAAGAAATTAAACGAAAGGTAGGAATGAAGCCTATTCCATACCAAATGGGAAACCACCCTAGCCCTTTGTTCAAGCACTGGCAGTCCAGTATTTACTCTTACACACAGGAGGGAAGAGGATTCCTTTCTAGGGAAATTGGCTGTGAAGAATTTTACCAACAGATATAAAAAAGCTGGATCTCTGTGATGAAGTGGGATTTCTCTCAGGGATGCAAGGATGGGTTCAACACAAGCAAATCAATAAACATGATGCATCAAATCAACAGAATGAAGGTCAAAAACTATGTAGTCATCTCAATAGACAAAGAAAAGACATTTGATAAAATTCAACATCCCTTTTTTATAAAAATTCTCAACAAATTAAGCATCAGCATAACATACCTCAATATAATAAAGGCCATATATGACAAACCCACGGCTAACATCATACCAAATGGGGAAAAGCTTAAAGCCTTCCCTCTAAGAACTGGAACAAGACAAGGATGGCCACTTTCAATACTCTTCTTCAACATAGTACTGGAAGTTCTGGACAGAACAGTCAGTCAAGGGAATTAATAAAAAGCGTGCAAATTGGAATAGAGGAAGTCAAATTGTCTGCCTTTGTGGATGACATAATATATGGGAGAAACCTAAAAACTCCACCAAAAACCTCTTAGAACTGATTAACAAACTCAGTAAAGTTGCAGGATACAAAAGTCAACATACAAAAAAATCAGTAGCATTTCTATATACCAATAATTAACTGACTGAAAAAGAAATTGAGAAAACTAGCAATATATATATTATATTAATTAATTATAATAACTACCCCCCCAAGATAAAATACCTAGGAATAAATTTAACCATAGAGGAAAACTATAAAACACTGATGAAAGAAATAGAAGAGAACACAAACAAATGGAAAGACAGCCCATGCTCATGGATCAGAAGAATTATTGTTCAGATGACCGTACTTCAGTGCAATCCTTATCAAAATAACAATGACATTCTTGTAGAAATAGAAAAAAAAAAGTCCTAAAATTTGTATGGCACCTCCAAAGACCTCAAATAGCCAGAGTAATCCTGAGCAAAAAGAACAAGGCTGGAGAAACTGTAAGACCTGGAACTGTATAACTACTAGAATTAAATATAGGGCAGATGCTTCACATGCATCTAGACAAAGATTTTATGGCTGAGTCCTCAAAAGTATAGGGGAAAAAAAATAAACGGAACCATATTAAACTAAAATCTGGCTCACACCTGTAATCCCAGCACTTTGGAAGGCAGAGGTGAGAGAATTTCCTGAGCCCAGGGGTTCAAGTCCAGCCTGGACAACTTGGCGAGACCTATTCTCTACAGCATATCCAAAAATTCACTGGGCGTGGTGGCATACGCCTGTAGTTCCAGCTACTTGGAAGGCTGAGGCAAAAGGATCACCTGAGCCCAGCAGGTGGAGGCTGCGGTGGCCATGAGCTTGCCACTGCACTCCAGCCTGGGTGACAGTGAGATTCGAACTAAAAACAATAAATGAATAAAATAAAAGCCTTCTGTACAGCAAAGGAAATAAGCAACAGAGTGAAGCGACAACCTATAGAATGAGATAAAATATTTGTAAACTTTTTGTCCAGCAAGAGACCAATATTTAGTGTATACAAGAAATTCAAACAACAGCAGAAAAAAGAAAATCATTAAAAAGTAGGCGAAGGATCTGAGTTTACATTTCTCAAGAGAAGACATACCAGTGGCCAGCAGGTATATGAAAAATTCTCAGGATTAGTAGTCATCAGAGAAATGCAAATCAAAACCACAATGTGATATCATTTTACCCCAGTTAGAATGTCTATTATCAAAAAGAAAAAAAATAACAAATGTTAACTAGGATGTGTAGAAAGGGAATGCTTATACACTCTTGGTGGGAATGTAAATTAGTACAGCCATTATGGAAAACAGTATGGAAGTTTCTCAAAAAACTAAAAATAGAACTACCATATGATCCAGCAAACCCACTACTGGGTATTTATCCAAAGGAAAGGAAATCAGTATATCAAAGGGATACCTGTTTCCATGTTTATTGCAGCACTCGAAACAGTAGGTAAGTTACAGAATTGATCTAAGTGTCCATCACTGGGTGAATGGATAAAGAAAATGTGTTAACCTATATGCAGTGAATTAAATGAAAATAATTTAAAAATGAAATCCTGTCATTTGCACAACATGGATGGAACTGGAGGACATTATGTTAAGTGAAATAAGCCAGGCACAGAAAGACAAATAAAATATCACATGTTCTCACTCGTGTAGGAGCTAAAAAAGTTGATCTCATGGATGTAGAGAGTAGAATGATAATTAACAAGAGGTTGGGAAGAGGGGGTGATAAAGAGAGATTGGCTAAGAGTACTACCATACCAGTATATTGTATATTTCAAAATAACTAGAAGATTTGAAATGTTCCCAACATACACACAAAAAAGGTAAACGAGGTGATGGGTATACTGAATATTCTGATTTGATCATTACACGTTATATGCATGTATCAAAACAGCACATGTGCCCATAAATACATACAGATATATTTTTAAGGCTTTTTTATCTCCCATGCACCCTTCAGTGAAGCCCCTGAGTGCCCACTGAACAGAGCTTTCTTTTTTCTTTTTTTCTTTTTTTTTTGAGTTGGAGTCTCACTCTGTTGCCCAGACTGGAGTGCAGTGGCACAGTCCTGGCCACCGCAGTCTCGACTTACTGGGCTCCGGCGATCCTTCCGCCTCAGCCTTCCAAGTAGCTGGTACTACAGGCACGCGCTATCACGCCCAGCTGATTTTTTATTTTTATTGTAGAGATGAGGTCTCGCCAAGTTGCCCAGGTGGGTCTCGAACCCGCGGGCTCAGGCAGTTCACTCACCTCAGCCTCCCAAGGCGCAGGATTACAGGCTGAGCCACCGAGCCTGGTGAACAGAGCTTTCAAACATTTTTTTAGTACCTCACACTTAGAAGGTAGAAATGGGCAATCAGACAGCTGATGAATGAGCGTGGAACCAAGAGATGTTGAGGGAATAGTGTAGAAAGCATAAGAGAGCTTTCAAATTACCTATAAATAATACAGAGAAAAGCATAAGCAATAGCAAGGACCCAGATAAAAGGAACATTTGGAGAACAGAAAAGAGTTTGTGGAAATAAAAAGAATTGCATATGTTTTTTGGTAGCTATTATAAATGAAAATAAATCCACGGGTCCGATACAGCAAGTGAAAAACCAGAGTTAAGAGGATCCTGAAAGCACCTAGAGGCATGGAGGGAAAACCAGTCGCATCCATAGGACAAAGAGCCAGGAAGACAGGATAAGGGAGCTATGCCCGCAAGATTCTGGGGGAAAGTGAGTTCCAGTCTAGAATTCTGTGCTACACAGACTTGATTCTGCCCTCACACCCGATGGCCCTTTGAACACAAGTAAGACCTCAAAAAAGTGCTGTGCCATTCACCACCTGCCAAGATGCTGGGTGAGGATGTGCTCTTCTTAAACAGTAAATGAGGAAAGAAATCAGTGGTGGAACCAGTAAACAGGGCATCCAGCGTAGGATCAGGTGCCCTAGGTGTTTGTGAAGGGAAACTCCAGAACTGACATTCTTCAGCAAGCCTTGCGGGTATCCGGTCCAGACTGGAGTGATAGGATGAGGCAGGACGGGAGGTGGACGTGATCATGACTGACTGCCTTGGAGAAGTCCCAGGTCTTTAAGATTCTGCACTGGAATTGGTGATAAATACAGAAAAAATGAAACACATCAGTAACACAGTAATTACCAAGCCCAGAAAGCCAAAGTCATACCACACAAGAGTTAGAACCAAGATGCACTAAGGTTCAGCTGTGAGCAGTATTAATGGAGCCCAAAACAATGGCAACACTGTAGAAGGAGTAGAAGGGAATTCTAGAGATCTAAAACCATCAAGTAGCGATATGAGCATGTTGTTTGGAAATGAAGAGGTTAAATACTAGAAGAGACTGCTACAAGAGTCCGGTGTTCCTTCTGGAATTTGGGAGTGGAGGAGGGGGAGACACACAAGCCCCCAGGAGTCAGTTGTGGTGTTTTCCCAAGGCCACTGCCCTTGGAGTGTGCACTGTGTGTGCCCTGCTTACAGACCATGTCCTACTAGCATTGACTTTTTAAATGATGCATATGCATTGTACTTTGATAAAAACAGATTGTCCTCAACATCCATAACTTCAAAAGTAATCATTACTTTTGTAATTAATTTGTAAGTAATTAAAAGTTATTTTGTCCGGGTGTGGTGGCCTATGCCTGTAATGCCAGTCCTTTGGGAGGATTGCTTAAGCCCAGGAATTCAGAACCATCCTGGACAACCAAGTGAGACCCTGTCTCTATAAAAACATTTAAAAATTAGCTGGGTGTGGTAGCATGTGCCTGTCATTCCAGCTACTTGGAGGCTGAGACAGGAGGATTGTTTGAGCCCAGGAGTTCGAGGTAACAGCAAGCCATGATCATACCACTGCACTTCAGCCTGGACAACAGAACAAGACCCTGTCTCAAAAATAAATAAAAAATATAACAAGTTATTTTAGACTTTTTGTCCTTAGGCATTGAAGGGATCTTACTACTGTCTGTCATGACAATTTTCAATTTGGAATTCTTTTTTTCCCCCCTTTTTCCAGTTTGTATGCCAGAAGAAGGGTTTAAAGGTAAGTTACATTTGTCATGTTTTGTTCATGAATGTCAGAGTCATCCTGTAATTTTCTATGAAAGCGAAGGCCATAATTTGATTTTAAAATTTAATTCAATCTGAGACTCATGACTGAAATTAATTTTACTTAAATGCATTTTTTATTCCAGCTGCTTCATTGTCTTTTTCACCACTCAGGCCTCAGCTAGGGCTTGTGTATTAGAACTCTCTTTTGCCAGATGCCTGCTCAGCTTTCCCTCTCTCCTTTTATGGGAGGCTGGGAAATTAACTAGTGGCATTTCAACATTTCTGCTTAACCTTTTCCCAGTTTTCCTACCAGTCCTCTCTTAGAACAAAATGGTTTGTGTGTAACTGATAAGAATTAGGGGTATAAGAATTGTCCAGTTTATATCAGGTCCAGTGAAAAGTTTAATTAATCTATTTAGAATTAAGGCATGTGTTGGATTACTCCTTCCAGTAGAGACACGGCGGTGCCTTGTACTCTATCTGGGCCACTGTAGTCGTTCACACTAATAATATTCATTAGTGTATCCAATCCAGACCTTTGACATTTACAGATTTGACTGTTGCCATGTGGATTCTTGGTGGCCACGCCAGAAGTCCATGGCACGTTGTGATTTTGCCAAGAAATGTATTGACTCAAGTACCAGGTGTGCTTTGCTAAAGCACAGGAGTGGCAAAGCTACCGGCCTAAATAAAGTCTTCCCCTCAGTGCAGCTTTGTCATCTGCATGTTACTACTGCAAAGGAACTCCTCATGTGGTCAAAACAAAGCAAGGAATTTCTTTATGTAGAATGGCCATCAAATGGAAGCATCAGTAAAGCCTGATTCATTTGTGTGAAGATGCACATAGGAAACACATGGCTTTTGACAGAAATGTGATTTAGCTGAAAGCCTGAAGTCTGCTGCTGTTTTTTCTTATCCTTCAACGCCAAGGGGCTGCTGTGTCCATTTATTAAATTGGATGGTCCTGTTGATGATGTGTTCTTGGCAGGTGGAATCTCTGAACTCTTGATTTGTAGTTCACAACTGTGCCTCCACGTGTGTTTCTTTTCTCAGGTACTGGTCTGCTTGGACATTAACCTTTGAATACTTGCTGACTGCTAAGAAATGACCAGAAGGGAAGAGAAGTTTGACATGCTAGGGCATTAAAGAAAAGGTGGATTTAAGAATTAAACCATGACATGACTCTTCCAAAAGGCAAAAATCCATTCAACAGTGACTGTCCCAAATGCCTTATGTCAAATAAAGCAGATTGCACTGATGGACATCAGACTTGAAGGACATGTTTCCAATTTTATATTTAAGGGAATGGCGGGAGGAAGGGGGCAAGTACAGACTGGACGAGTTTAGTAGCAGTAACAGTAAATCATGTTTACATATAAGATTTATAGTCATGGGAGGGAAGAAAGTTCTGTTATATTTCCTTGCTCGCATTTCATACCAGATGCGTTGGGCCACAGAGGATTTGTATCACAGTAGATGGGACAACATTCTGCTCTGAACGAAAAGTTATTCTTTAGAGACATAACTGCTTACCAATGCCTGTCTTGATCATATTCTACTTTCAATAAAGCATGAAAGTGAAGAACTTGCCGTAAGTGTGGAAAAGTGTCTTCAGATTTAGACTCCTCCGTGTCAGCTGCAGCGCCCCTGCCTCACACCTGCCCAGCGGGCTATCTTGGTGTCGGGGAAGGAAGGGGGACACACGTGTCTCCTGCCATGAGCAAGGAATGGTGTCTCATGTTTGGCTTCCGAGGCTTTTTGCTTTTTGGAGAACGTTGATTACATGTGCTAGCATCTTCTCCAGTTTCGCTATTATTCAGAAGTGGGAGATACACCTTGCACGTTTAAAAAAAATCTGACTGCCTTATCAGAAGAGTAAACCGGACTGAAGTACATTTGGATAACATGCGGCTTTTCTAAAATGTGTTCTTCTGCCCTCCAAGGCCGCTGATTCTTGGACCCCACCTCTCCCTTTGAAAGCATTCTTCTGAAATGCCCTGAGATGATCTCTTAGGTCACTTTGTTTAAAAAAGAGGATAAAGAGTATGGATGGGATGTGCTGCTTTATCCAACTCAGGATTATGGTTCTTAGCAACACACAACTGAAGCAATATTCTTGAGAATATTGAAGGATTTTTCAAATGGAACTTAAGACTGGAGTTTGTTTCTTTTAAAAAAGGAAAAATTGCTTTCTCTGTTGAGTATGTATGTATGTGTTGTGGCCGAGATGCTGACTTAGGCATCTCTCATGTTAACACTTTTCTTGCCCTTGGGTTTGTGCTGGGCTCTTTTTTTTTTCTCCTTTCATGAAAATTTGAACTCAAATAATGGGTGAAGGAGGCAGGTTTCCATTTGAGAACCGGTAACCTTGGCAGCATCCCTTCTGAATAGCTCTTTTTGTCAGAATAATTGTGGCCATTTGGTAAAATGCTAACTTGTGTTTGTGTTTCCCCTCTGTGTTTGCAATGTGTTCAGTCCAGGGGGTCTTAATGAGCCCGTGGGGGCGGTGAGAGCTGCACGCAGCACCCTTGAGCGTCATCCTGGGAGCAGCAGTCGAGGGACCATGGTTCTGCCTTGAGGTCGGCACAGGGGAAGGACTTGAAGTTGAGCCGATGGATACTAATCCTGATTTTTAGGTCTCAGTGTTTCACTTAGCTCCAAAGAAACGAAGCTGGAGCCTAAAAGTAATAACAAAGCAACTTGCTCTTTCCCAAGTATAAAGACATGCACTGGCGCTCACATGGGGCTTGGTGGGGCCGCTTCCTTTTCCTTATGGAGAAGCTCACTGGTTAGAGGAGAGTCTTTCTGGGGATTGGCAGAAACGTGTCAGTAGCCCCAGATATCAGACACCTTTTTCCCAGTTTGCTGTTAATAACAATTTTAAAATTTGTTACATGGATATTTTTTCCTCACGCAGTAGTACAAAATAACAGCCTTTTGCAAGTCTTCCAGGCTGATACCCATCCCGGCACCGGCTCCTCTGTTGTCTCTGCGCAGAAGGTCGCGTGGCCCTGAGGAAGCAGGTGACACTGCAGGAGTCCCTCCTCAGCCCCAGCAGTCTTCCTCCTGTGCCCACTACCTTGTTTTGCCAGTCCTGCTCTGGCAGACGCTGGGAAGCTGTATGACAAATGCAGTTGCTCAGGCCCCAGACCCACTGAGTCGGAGTCTGCATGCGCAGGCCACTCGTATGCTCCTCCTAGAGGTGTGAGAGCGCCTGGACTGGGGTTTCTTTCCCACCCACAGCAGGTAGAGCTGCAAAGAAATGTCCATGTGTGTTCCGTGGCGTTGCCTTGCTGCCTGATCACTTTGCACAAGGAAACAGGTACATGGTGTAACCTGCAGCCCTGTTCTTGTTTTGTGTTATTTACAGATGGATGGAGCCCACCTGTCTCCTGGGCTGCGACCACATTGAAGTGCAGAGCCCCTGTGGGGTTGTAGTGCTGCGTGTGCCCTTCCCGATGTTAGATAGGCCTCCGCATAAGGTGTGCAGCTTGGGGCTCCCCTTTTTATTCCTGACCATTCTTTAAGCCCAAACTAAAGGGCACAGCATCTACCATGTGGATACAGATTGTTACCATTACCTGAAATATAGGTTGCCGCTTGGGTGTCTTCACTCCCTGGGGGAATTAGCATCTTTCTGTGTATTTATGAACTTTGTTGTTTAGAATTACTGTTACCTTCCTGCTACATTAAAATGACATGAGTGTCTCTTTATTTCTGCGGAATCATAATCCAGAGTGAATTTTTTGTTGTTGTTATTTAAAGTGTCCAGTTGATTTTAAATGTCCAGTTGGTTGGTCTGTGTGGTCATGGATTTGCTCATCAGACCCTGGTTAGTATTGGAAGCTAATGCTCGGATGGAGTAACCTGTTTTAAATACCCAGGGGATGATTTCTCTCTGTCTAAACAATCTGCTGAAGTGAAATGAACAGGAAAGCCTGTCTTTCCTGTTCCAGAGTCCTAGAGGAGGATCATACCCTTTCTCAGGCATTTTGTGCTCAGCTTGTTCAGTGTTACAGGGAACTGAGGACAGAGTGCAGGTGGGCGAGCCAGCGTTCTCATGAAGATTTTCACCCTGTGATCACGCCCCGGCCCCCACCCCCTGTGAGATACAGGGTTTTATGAGCAGCCGCATTTCTAGTTGGGAAGCCTGGCACCCCTAGATGGCTCATAGGCAGAAATATTGGCCAAGGATTTGATTAGCAACATTACTGGAACCCTTTATTCATTATGATTACAAATTATAAACGTTTCTAATAATGGTAGGTACCACTGGGCTGGTGTCCCTGAGCAACAGTCAGGCCCTGTGTGTGCGGAGACGGTCTAGTTGGGAAGACAGCCACCTCTCTATTCCATGCATCCCCAGCCTTTCTGCCGGGTTTTCCATTCTGTCAATTGGGCTGGAGTCTAGTAGGTGGTCAGGTAGCACGTGCATGTTTAGGCAAGTGTTGAAAATGTGAAGTTTTAGAAGTTGGATAACTTGTGTTCCAGAAAAATGTCACCATTGACCTTGTAACTAAGGAAAGTCACTTACCTTGCATTGCCTTAGATTTCTTATCTATAAAACAGCAGTGTTTGCTGTCTTGTTTACCCTACCACACTCAGAGGATTAAACAATAATAAATATTGTTGAGGTAAAAGGCTTTGTGGTATTCTTTGTAATTAGCAAGATCCTAGCCTTTCTGTGGAGATGCTGTGGAATTTTTTTCTTGCAAGTCTTCAAAATGAGGTCTTGTAACCACGTAGCCAAACCACCTGCAGCCCCTTCTCTAAGAACTTTAGAATGTTCCTTTTGCTGGAAGCTCTTTGAGCTCAAATGATGAATACACAGGTGCTCAGTCATCCTGTTACATAAATCTTCCGTCTTGGCCCATAAGGAGGATGAGGCCAGTGGCCAAACAGTAAGCCTTCTTGACTCTGTGTTTATTTGCAGTGTCATGTTGAAAGGTATTTGAAACATGCTTAGAATGCATGTTGAAGATTTATGTCTTGGTGACGGACAGTTCCTGCCCTGGAGGGACAGCTTCAGTTGTTTTTGATTGTCATTGCCAAGAACATCAGAAACAGATGTCTGGAGCCTCCAAGGCAGGGCTATGCAGACACCAGGCAGCAGGAGCAGTGCAGAGGACTATGGCCAGCATGTAGAGGGCACTTCCTGGTCTGAGAAAGGCGGTCTTCATTCTTTATTTACCTGTCAATACTTAGTGAGTAATATTGTTCAAGAGTAGAGTATACAAAACAGGCATTTCTTGTGTCTCCCCTCCCCCAACAAATCAACCACAGAACCAGTTCTTATCAAAATACACTGTTCTGCTGATCATGTCAGGTTTCTTCATAGGGTAAGGGTTAAGTGTCCCCTTGAGCCTCACTCGATTTTAGGAAGGGCAAGGTTGCAGAACTCCGCAACTGGCCAGGCGTTGTATGACTTATCAAGGTGACATTGGTCTGGCTTTAGAATTGGGACCCAGCAAGAGGCCAGAGTAGGGTTTCCGCAGAAGCGGATCTCCTGCCAAGTGGGCTCCCTTCCCCAAGCCAGCCCCTCCCATGCGTTCACACACCATTTGTGAGGCTGTCTGAATTCCCCCTGAAGTTAGCCCTAAGAGCTTGTCCAACATAATTACTGTATTGATCTCTAATAGAGGGCATCATCTGTTTCCCCCCAATATGCTTGGAAAAGAAAAAACAAAACCCTACTTTCAAGGACTTGAGGGCTTTTGAAGTGAGATTGCTCTCCATGGGGAGGGAGCCACCCTGTACCAGCAGCAGAAAGGGCTGCTGGAGTTCCAGGTCTGGGTGAGTGCTGCCAGATGAGGCAGGCTTGGGCCACAGGAAGTGGGGGACACACTTGGGGAAGCCAAAAGGCCTGGGCAGCCACTGCCTGGGCTGGGTCACTGCCAGCTGGCACGCTGGCCTCTGCACAGTCATATCTGGGTTTTCCTTCCCCGTGCCCGAGTTTTGTCACCAAGGGAGTGCTACACTGCACCCAGTTCTTTCATGATCCTGTGCAAGTCGGTTCCCTTTGAGCCTGTGTTCCCTCTAGAAGGAAGTAGGACGTTTAGAAGCTGTCAAACGTGAACTTGGTGGAAGGAGACAGCGGGGCCTCCTCCCACACCCGCTGACTCCCTGAGGAAGCTCCGGGGAGTGTGTCTGGAAGATCGCCCAGCAGAACAGCCGCTGAGGATGGCTCTTGTTCTATCCGTCACCACCTCAGGTGGTTCATGTCGGGTTCTGGTAGCATCTTCTCACCCATCTGCAGCATTCTCTGCTTCTCTGGATGAAAGAGGTGCCAAGTTGTTCTAGCCTGTCCAGCATGCTAGCCTGTCTCTGGAACTAGAGTATACTGTTCATGCCTTTTACTGGGAGCCAGAATTAGGACTGGTCTGGGTTTTATGTCTGCACCTAAAACCACTCTGTCGCTGCATGAGCTGACCTAAGTAGTGCTGGACTGTCCCGGCTCCCCAAGAGCAAGGCGTGGCCATCGTGTTTACCAGTGTGTCCCCACGGTGTGCTGCATGTTTCTCAGTAAGGAACAATGAATGGACACTCGAGGGTCCGTTAGAAGGTCCCCCTGTGGCTCCCTGGGAGAGAACTCTTATTTTGGTTTGACCAGGGCTGTCCCCACCTTTAAGACTTCTTGGTCCTCAAAACAGGGACGTCCTGTGTTCACATCCATGATCCAAAGACCTCTAGCCCCAGGATGGGTCCCCCAGGGCTGTGTCCTCCGCCACGTCTGCCGCCTCCGCTTGGCAGCCTCCCGCCCAGACAGGGGCCTCGGGTCCTTCCCCAACAGACATGCCCTGGGGCTGACTCCCACTCACCTGTCCTGCCAGCCTCTCCCTGGAGAAGAGCCGCTCTCTGCTGCCAGGCACAGCCCACCCTCTTCTTTGCCAGCCTCTCCTAGACCTCACTGGGTGCTCTGTAGGTGGCACATCTCAAGGACTCACCGCTTTTATGGTTTCTCCCCCTGTCTGCTCTGGTGGCTGGTCCCTGTCCCCATTTCTCTCCCCTTTGCCCTGTCTGGAGCAGAGAGGGCAAGGATGAGGAATTACTTCCAAAAGGCATGAGTCCCCTTTTAGGACTCTTCCCCCTACCCCCTGCAGCATCATACGTTATTCAGAGTTTACTGTGGTGCCACCCACGTTTCCAATCTCCAGCCTTCTTAGATGCCAGCTTTTTTGATGCCAGCTTTTCTCAGCAATTGGGAGGGCAGGGATGGTGGCTGGGTCACGATGTATTAAGTGTCTGAGAAAGAAAAGGCCTGTGCCCAGAGGCAGCCATGCGTGAGTGGTCAGTCCTGAGTGGTTTGGATTGAAATAGGGCAGGAAAGCAAAGCTCCGGGGCCTCTGTCCAATCTTCCTCCCTCAGTAGCCAGGCTCCGTGCCAGGCTCTGTGCCCAGCCCCCCACGGCACGTGTTGCCTTCTCGCCAGGGGCTCTGGCAGTCTCAGAATGGTGCCCCCATCCCCCGGGACACACGAGAAATTAAAAGCTTCTCACGTTGAGGGAGGTCTTCTGTAAAGAGGAAATGCCTTAACTGAAAAGCTCCCTGATTATAAGGAAGTGGAGATGTCTGACACAGAAGAGCCTTCATTCTTGGGTCTACTCAGCCAGGGTCGGGCACCTCCAGTCCCCCATACTGTTAGGATCCTTGGGGACCTTGGAGTCTGCGGATCCAGACCCTGGAAGGTTAAGGGCCCACGAGAGAGTATTCCTTGGCTCAGTGCGTTTCTGCGTCACCACTGCCTCCTCCTGCCCCCTCCCTCCAGCTCAGGTGGGGCACCCTTGTCTCCCCTCAGCAGTCTGGGATGTACATCCGTGCCAGTGCCTTCCTGGCTTCCAGAGTTGAGGTTCTCGGTTTCACCTCGGGGAAAGGGACTCTTGGGAAAGGAGTTAGAAAAGCAGGAAGAAGCGCTGGGATTGTGCCTGGAATTGAAGAATCAGTCTGGTCCAGTGTATGTAAAGCCAAAGGCTGGGTGGGGATGTGCTTCAGAGAATCCTGGCATCCGTGCTTCTGAGATCTTGAGGCCCACCCTGCTGTAGGCCAGCCAGCCAGTGCTCGCTGCCCTTGAAGGCCTGTGGGTATTAGTTGGCATTTCCCAATAGGAGTTATTGCACCAAGCACCCCCCAGGCCCAGTGACCTGCAGAACATACCCGTTTGGGGCCGCTGTTCCCCACATGGGCCCTTCCGCACCATCCCCAGAGGGGCCTTGGCCAGTCACTCAACGTCTTCCCTCTTTATTACAGCTGGAGGCCAACTCCAGTTCGGGTGCATTCCTAGGCAGGCAGTCAAGGGGTCCCCAGGGTGGTGCAGGCCCTGAGTGAGCAGTGATGCTGCGGGAGTCTGTCCTGACCACTTACCCTGTTCTGCCAGCGCTGCTCGAGGTCCCGTTTCCAACCAGCCCCAGGACCTGAGCCCCCCGCACCGGCAGCACCCACCACAAAGCTTATTCCAGATACAGGCGCTCATGGCTCGGGACCCCTGAATGGGTATCTGCAGCCACCGGCCACTCACACGCTCTTAGAGGTTTGAGAAAGCCTGGGCCAGGCCTCTTTCCCACTTGTTGGAGGGACTCCTTGATGCAGAAGAGCTGGAAAGAACGAGTGGCTCCCACTTCCCTCTGCCTATCTACACCTGTGGGGCTGAAATGAGGGGGAGGCATCTCTAAGATTCCCCTTTCTCTTCCCTTCTTCTCCATGGGGGTGAGAGTCAGCCAGGAAACAGGGCTCTGGTCCCCAGCCCCTGCGGGACTGAAGACCTACCTGGAGGCCTGCTGTCTCCAACTCTCCAGAGGCTGATGCAAGGATTGCTAGAGATTCAGGTTCTTTCCTTTATGAAATGCAGTCCCTGTGGCTGGGAAAATAGAGCGGGAGGTGGAACTGGCAGTGGCTGCTTTAAGCACACAGCAGGTGTTAATGCATAACTTCCCTTCCCTAAGTCCTGTCTGGGAAGTGGGCCTGTTGGGCGCGGGCCTCGGAGAGCCCTGCTGACTTGACCCGCTAATTCTAAAAGGCTGCTAGGACAGAAGTTTGCCTCCAATCCTTTTGCAGCCTCAGTTTCCCCGGTTATTAGAACTACGGGCTGAACTCCAGAGGTGTCAAAGGCCCTTCTCTGGCATGAGCGCTCTGCCACTCGGTCTCGGTCTTGGGCTGCCAGCCACAGCCCCACGCCTTGCCCTCCAGCGGGCTCTGGCGTTGTAGACAGACGGCTCCCTTCCTTCCTTCTTCGAGAGCGTCCCTGGGAAGGGAGCTCAGGGGGAGCAGGAGGCGCGTGAGGTGTGTGGGGCTCGGGAGCCTCGGCTCTGTTGGCCATCAGAGCGGGGAGTCGAGTGGGCAGGCGCCGCTCGCTTGCTGGGCGGCCTGGGCACGTCTGTGCCCCCTCTGGACTCAGAGGTCAGGCCAAGGCGGTGTCTGCGTCCCCTTCCTGCGTGACTGTCCAGCTCTTGTCCTGACCCCAGCTTCCTCCTGCCGCCTTCCCCTCACTTCTCCGTGGCCCGCGGCTCCTCCCCTGCTCTCCCCGGAACCGGGATGGGCTGGGTCAGGGGTGAGCTGCCCGGCCCGGAAGGGATGTCCCAGAGCGGGCCAGGACCCCCGCGTGGCCAGTGCGGAGGACGTGCGGCCACGGCGCGGCCTCCTCGCCCCACTGGTTCTGGGCGCCTTCTCCTTCCAGCCCCTGCAGACCCGCGGAGCCCATGGGGGCCGAGGGCGTGTCCCCGCGCGTCTCCCCGCTGGCCCAGACGTCGGCCCTGCCTGGG
>NW_007249901.1:171225-185230 GCF_000164805.1 Carlito syrichta | reverse complement strand
AGACTCCCACCTGTGCATGACCTCGGAGTCCTTGCCGGGGTCATAGCACAGGTCTGGGGGTGGAATCAGGAAAGACGCGCCCTCACCCAGCACACTGGCCTCCGTCCCTGGCTCCATTCCCTCTCTGCCAAAGCCAGAGGGTCAGAGCCCTGGTGGTCGACAGGAGGGCACGGAAGACGCTGGGTCCGGTGGGGAGCAAGGCCCTAAGGGCAGAGCTGAGTGGAGGAGGTGGTGGTCAGGCCCAGCTGGCCTTGGGATCTTCCCACTGCCCTCTCCAGGACCTCAGCTCCAAGCTGAGCCCCCCCGGCAGTTGGAGGGTCTGGGCAAGGGGGCCTTGGGAAGGACTCCAGAGTAACGATTAATCCTCAGGTGGTCCAGCACTTTCCCATCCATGGCAGCATTTCTAGGCGGAGGCTGAGGTGTCCATTGCACAGAGGAGGAAACGAGGCTTGGAGGGGCCCCAGGTTGCCTCTGGCCAGATCTAGAATCGTGGTTCTCTGCCTCTTGATAGGGCCGGATCTCCACAGTGAGGAGGAGGAGGAGGAGGGGTCAAGGGCAGAGTGGAAGGGTCCACACTGACTGCCTCCCTTTGCTGCCTGGAGGGGGGAGGCGCCTGCAGATGGTGGGGGGAGGTGGGTCAGGGTGAAGAGAGTCCAGAGTCCCAGACTGGCTTGGCCACCCCCTCTCAGGGCTGTGATGGAGCTCCCACCCTGGGACCCTCCCAGCTCACTGCCTTTCTTGGGCAAAGCTCTCTCCTCTTCTCTTGTGTTGCCTGTCTGGGGGGGGGGTCCCAGGAGGCCCCTCTCCTGGCTCTAACCACTCTCCACCCCCAAGAGACAAGGGGCTGCTTCCTTTGGTCTCTTGGGATGCAGCAGGGCTCCTTTTTGGCTTGAGGAGAGTCTGTGCTGCTCAGGCCTCAGCCCCCCAGCAGGGTCTCCACCTCCCTCTCACCGGGCCCCACCCTGCCTGGCTGTCAAGTCCTCTAGAGGACTCCTGGGGCAGGTCTGTCTGTCTGCAGGGGGCCTTTGTCCTGACTGTCAGAGGCGGCTGAGCCGCTGTGCAACGCATCGCAAACCACCAGCACCCAGGCACAGCCAGACACAAGTGCAAACACAGTTTGCCTCACAAACACCCTGATACCCAGACACAGGAACACACAGACACACCCAGGCTGAGACCCCTGCCCCTGGCTCTCCTGATACCACGGATGCTGAAACAAACTGTCTGGCAATGGCATGTGTGTACATGACAGAAATGGAGCTGTTAGCAGGACGAATGCCTCCTGGGGGGCCCCTGTCCAGCTGTCATGGCTTCCATGACCCCCTCCCCAGGGTGCACGCATGGTGCACACATGCAGGGGAGAACACGAGGAAGCCCTATGCCCTTCAAAACAAACCTGGCAGATATGCACGTGCGCCCACCCACACCCAGGCCACCACGGGTGCACACGCGTGCATTACATCACTTCCTGCGTGTGGGATGTGAACGCTTCATCACCCCAGGGCGGGGGTGCAGGCCCCTCTGACCCCCCCTCCCCCGACATAGCCTCATCTGCCCTCTTTCTGCTTCACGTGAACCAGTTTGGCTGGCCCTGAGAGTACTGGGGACCACCTGGTGTCTCTCCCCCCATGGTCTCGTCTCCTGCCACCCTCCACATACTTACCTGCTGGACTGCCCCCTTGCTGCCCCTGAAGGTACCCTGCCCCAGGTCCCTTCCAAGACAGGACCTGTCCCAGCATAGGCTCCACACAGCCCTGGGGTTCCCTTTCCTTGGCCACGTTTGCCAGACACTGGGCCAAGTCCTTGTTCCTGCTGTGTCCTCCCAGGGAGGCCAGGGGCCAGCTGGTGTGAAGAGAGGGGAATCCTTCGAGATCTCCTCCTCTCCCCTCCTGGCCTGGCAGGACCTCTGACAGGCAGGGCCCTGGCACCCTGTGCCTCTGAGATCCCGGCGCTACTGGGAAGTCGCCGTGGCACCTCTGTGGGCATAGGCAAGGCCTCCCAGTAGGTGTGCTGTGGGGGGGCAGTGAGGGGCTCTGGGCTCCACCCTGCCCACCCAGGTGCTCACCCCAGACTTGCCGGCATGCTGATTCCCTGTCCAAGCCGGGCCCTGCCTCTTGCTGGCTGCGTGGCTCAGGCAAATCATTTGCCCTCTCTGGGCCCAGCTCCAGCTCTGGGAGGCAGCTCAGCCTGGCCGGGGAGTAAGGGAAGTCAGAGGTGTGAGCAGCCCCGTGCCAAGAAGGAAAGAAAACTCGGCACCGCTAGGTGCTGTGGGTGCATGGGGCCCTGGCAGAGGATTTCCTGCAGGTTGGAGACTCCAGGTCCGTACTGGGGTCGAGCAGAGCTACCGGTCCTGGGGCTTCCCAGAGTGGCCATCTGCAGCCCACCCCAAGAGGAGGGGGACCCAGGGCAGGGACCGCAGTTGTAGTTTACATCTGTGGGTATTTTTGTCCCTCAAAATGTGGTCTATTTTTAGGGCTCAGACTGGCACTTGCAGACAGTGACTCAGAGAGAAGGAAGGGAGAAGAGGCTGGGGGTGCTGGTGGGGAGACACCCCCAAGCAGGAGGGTCACTCTGGGATACCAGCCTTCCCGTCTGGAAGAGAGGAAGCCCAACATACACCCTCACTCCACAAAGGTAGAGACCTCGTCTGCATACTCACTAAGCATTTATTGAGCACTTAGTATGTCACGGAGACCGTGACAAGCACCAGTGACACAGAGATGAGCTGGGTGTAGCTTCTGGGGTCCCTCCCATAGCCTGGTGTGGTATGCGTTACTGTAGCTGTGTCCCAGCTGCACAGGTGAAGGTCAAAGAGAGAAAGTGACTGGCTAGTAAATATTTCTGCCAACGCGAGGCCACCTTGTGGGCCCCCTTTTGGAGGGAGCAGACCTGAGTTCGAATTCTGACTTTGCTGTTGACTGGCTGTACCACTTGGGACAAGTTCTCTCTCTCTCTCTCTCTCTCTCTCTCTCTCTCTCTCTCTCTCTCTCTCTCTCTCTCTCTCTCAGCCTCTGTTCCCTTATCTGTAAAGCGAGGAGCATACCACTTGCAGGTACTGTAGCAGGTTTGTTTTGAGGGCCAGGAAGACTGAGGTAGGCCAGTACTGAGCGCTGTGTGCAGCTTGTTGTGGGCATTTGTCTGGGTCTCAAAGAACATGGATGGGGAGTTGTCAGGAATCCAAGTCCTATCTCTGCTGTGTGACTTTGGACGTGCTGCTTACCTTCTCTGTGCCTCGTTTCTCTCTCCATGGAACACATTTGCTCGCCTCCCTGGGGGTGTTGTTGGTGAGGCCCAGACATGATGGCTGGGAGCTGCTTTGAAAAACATAGTGCAGCTCTCAGAGAAAAACAGAGATGCACAGAAGGAAAAACAAACACCAGAAAAATCTGGAGAAAAACCTTGCAAAAAAACTTTAAATATTTCTTTACAGCCAGAAAAAAATAAGCCTTTCCTTCAGTGTTTTGGGGATAGTGGGAATTTTTCCCACAACCTCGCATTTCCAAGGCAGTTGGCATTGCTGTCATCAGGTGGGCTGGGTCATTTTCTCCCTTGAGGAGTTCAGGCCTGGCCCGTAGTAGGTGTTCAATAAATGGCAATGTGGTTATTAGGAGAGCTGTGAGTTGCACAGTGTAAAGAGTGAAGGCATTCCTGGTGGCAGAACCGGCCACAGCCTGGGCAAAGGCTGGGAGGTGGCAATGGAACACTGGTTTGGCTTCAGTGAAAGTGTGTAGGGATGAATTCGGTCAGTTTATTAAGGGCCTTGAATGCCAGACTGAGGAGTTCGCCTTTCCCCCAGAGCCAATGAGGGGCAGGCCGGGCCTTCTGTGGACAGACTTTAGATACCGGCCAAGCCCACTAGCCAGGAATGAGGACTCGCCTGGCACCATTCTCTGCCCTGCCACTGCTTGGTAAGTGTGCGGAGGAGAAGGTTCCAGCATCTTCCATCCCGGGGCAGGTAAGAAGACTAAGGCACCAAGCCATCAGGGAACTAGGTTGCTCTGAGAGCAGGGAGCCAGGGCTGGCATCTGTCCAGGAAGTCAGGAGACTTTGCACCCCTCTCTGGCCTTACCCTATGGGTTGTGTGAGCTCAGGCGAGCTGCCAGGCCCCTTGAGCCTTTCTTTCTGTCTGTGGAATGGGTGAATGTGGTTTCTGTCTGCAGTGTGGCTCCGGTGAGTTGGAGCTGGCGACTGTGTGATGTGAGCCTCAGGTGCGCCTTGCCTCTGGGGCATTGCAGCATTTCTTGCCACTGCAGTGCCTGCTTCCCAGACACTCCTGAGAACTGGGGGCTGCCTTCAAGGTCGAGGGGGACAGTGGGTGCAGATCAGATGTCAGAGCCACCTGAGAGACTGTGACCTTCTCAAGGCCATGGGAGCCACATGCCTGCCGAGCTGGGCTGTTGAGGGGGAGGCAGGTGGGCACAGCCCTCCGCCCAGCCCCTGAGCTCTGGGCCCAAGTCTGTGAGGGAAAAACACCGGCCCCCAGCTCAAGGAGCAGCCCCCTCCAACGCCCCTCCTCCTGGAATTAGGGCTCGAGGGGTGGATGGAGGTGGGCAATGGAAGGTGACCTTGCGAACCGCCCATGCCTGCAAGCTCAGAGCCAGAACCGCTGGGGCAGCCTTGATGCTTCATCCTCAAGAGTGGTTAGCATTGTGGACCCCCAAGGGGTTGCCAGGATGGGGCTGGGCCAACAGTGAGCCAGCCTCCCACCTCTTCCCCCATCTTGGAGGCCCAGAGAGAGGCCAGTCACCCCCGCAGGTGGCTGCAGGCCCTAGTACCAGCGGGCAGCAGGCTCACGGCACCAAGGGCTGTCGGCACGGCCCCTCCCCGTGCCCCACCTGCCTCGCTCCTGAGGTGTGGGGGCATTTCCAGGCACAGAGGAGTGCCCTTACCACCCCTTCCCCAGGGCTTCAAGCCTTAGAAACAGGGTTAGGCAGAGGCTCTGGTGCCAAGACCTCAGCTCATCCCAGTCCTGGGCCACAGCCCACCCCACCTGGAGAGTCATGGGTGTCTGATCCTCCGAAGGGCAGAGAAGCCTGGGACCTGTCCCTGTCTTTGCCCCAACCCTCCACTGCCGGGCCCTGCCCTGTGTCAGTCAGAGTGGGAGCTGGACACCTGCCTCGGAGCCCAGGAAGGGTTCTGTTGGGAGGGAGGCAGACAGGGAGCCAAGCAGGAGAGCACGGGAGGTGGGGAGCAGGGGGGATTTCACTGAGCTCCTTAACTAGCAGCCCTTAGAGCAGGGGTCCTCAAACTTTTAAAACAGGGGGCCAGTTCACTGTCCCTCAGACCGTTGGAGGGGCGGGCTATAGTTTTAAAAAAACTATGAACAAATTCCTTTTTTTTTTTTAAACTATAGTCCGCCCCTCCAACGGTCTGAGGGACAGTGAACTGGCCCCCTGTCTTAAAAGTTTGAGGACCTCTGCCTTAGAGGCTCAGAGAGGGTCAATGACCTGCCCCGGGTCACCCAGCTGGGGAGTGTCTGGGCCGGGGCTGAGATGTGGGTTGATGACCCTCTGACTCCACTTTCAACCACCAGGCAGACATATGGGCTGTGCCTGGGGAATGGGAGCGGTTCTGGGCCGGACCGGGTGCGGCTCAAACTCTGGGACTGTCCTGCCGGACCTGGCCCTGGGAGTCCCAGCCTTCCTCCCTTTAGCCTGTCCTCGGGGCTCAGTGCCCCAGGCTGGGGTGGGGAAGACGGCAGAGGTTCCCACGAATATGCAGTCCCACAGTCCCTGGCTTCTCTGGGCCCCGATGTCTGCATGAACTCCAGCTTGGAAATGGAGAAGCCCTCAGCATCAGAGCTGGGAAAGAGCCCAGGGACCAGCCGGTCCAGCCCCTTCGTGTTCCAGATAGTAATTATCATGATTATGCCTGATGGCAGTAATTCACAAAGGGCCATCACATCTGGGTTGCCTTGGGTGTGCCAGAGCCCTTGGGGTGGCAGGACTTCAGGGTGGCTGTCTCATGCCCATTCTGTGGCTGAGGAAACTGAGATTGAGAGAGATGAAGAGATGGGTCTTGGGGCACACAGTGGACATGGGTACAGGCCTCTCCCCTCAGTCCATCAGCCATCCCACTCCCACCTCAGGGGTGGGCGGATTCTGAGAGGTCTGGTGGGGACAGGGCAGATATCTGGGAGGTTCTGGGACCCCCCCAGTGATGCCACCCTCCTCCCTATCATGGGAACACCCCCTTCTCCATGCTGGCAGTGAGACTGCCAGGCAGAGCTGTTCTCAAAAGGCTCCCCTATCTGCTGTGCCCATGGGGGCTCGGCTGTCCCAGAAAGTCAGATTTGGAAGGGCCCTTGGAGAGCCCTCATCATACAGAGAAGGAAACTGGGACCCAGAGAAGGATGGGAACCTACCCGGTCACATCATGAGGTTGTGGGAGGGCTGGGCTTTTAACGTGGGTCTCCTGGCCCCAATCCTGGCTGTACCAGCACAAGTCTGGTAGTGGTACTACAGACAGTCCCCATGTGTTGTGCGCCTACTATGTGCCAGGGTGGAGCACTTGACACTGAATCCTAAGAACCAGCCTAGGAGGTAAGTGCTATTGTTAGCATTACCACCCCTTCTACAGATGAAGAAACCAAGGCTGTGAGAGGTTGTGAAATGACCCAAAGTCACAAGCCAGAGCAGGGATTCAAACACAAGCCCGTCTGACTCCAAACCCACGCTGGTGCCACCCCCTGTATGTGCCGTGATAGGAATAAAGTTGATTTTCTCTTTCCTTTTGTCCATAGCCAAGGCAGGACATCATTTCATGCACTGGACATCTGTGGAGTGCTTACTGTGATGAGGAGACCGGGGAACTGACTGGAGCTCGAGGGTCAGAGATGGGGTGGCAGGGATGAGGGGCTGGACGTGGCTAAGCTCAGCCCCACCAACGATCGCTCCATCTCCTCTTCCCGGCCCCACCCCGGCCCCAGCCTGTGCATTTGCGACCTTTTTCTACCCCTCAGGCAGGCCTGTGGTGTACCTGATTTAACGCTTGAGGGGAATGGGGGCATGACTCAGCAGGGATTCCTGGGCTTTGCACACCCCAAAGAAGACCCTCCTGGAAAGTGTTGGCAGCCCCCACCGTGCAGACGCTTTGTGGGCACGAGGCACTGCTCTGAGTTGACTGTGTACGGTTTTGTGCACTCACTGGCCCCCTGGAGGCAAGAGCTAGGATTATTGCCATTTTCCAGATGTGGAAACTGAGGCTTGGGATTGCACATCTCAAGACGGGGCTGGAACCCCGCTCTGTCCTGCTCTCGTGCCTGTGTCCTTACCCACTGGCCCACTCTGTCCGGCTCTGTGCCCAGGCTATGTGCCCGGGCTGGTTCCTGGGAGGCAGGGTTTCAGCTGAGCAGTGAGTATCATCAAACACCTACTGGGTTTCTTGGAGACAGAGCTGCTTTCTGAGGCAAAAGCTTGTGAGGATGAGGACATGGTTCCTCGCTGAGGAATATGGAAGCCCATGCCCCATCCCACCCAGTCCTGAGTTCAAGGAGGCATCTGAGCCCCTAGGATGTCAGGGAAGTGCAGTGGAGGCTGTTTGAAGGGTTTTCTTCTTGGCAGGTGTGTCTCTGAGAGTGACTCAGTGGTGAAGACCTCAGAGGGTCTTCACAGCCATGTCTACCTCTACTGGCCCTGGCTCACCCCCTGGGGCCACTGTTTCCTGATCTGTGAAATGAGGAAGAGGATTGCACCGGGTTTACAGGGGGGACATGAAGCCTGGGTGAAAGCGCCTGCACGGGCCTCAGCAGCTGCTGATCCTGGTGCACGCGTGGTGGAAACTGAGGGCTCAGGAGTGTGAGAAGAGCTGCATCTGCTCTGCAAGTCTCAGTTTCCCCCGTCAGTCGTGACAGACATAGGACTCTGGCATGACCTGCCTCGCGGGGCTGTTGTGCAGATCACAGAGGTCCCGGGGCGCGTAGGAGCGGCTCCGTGATCTGCGCACGGAGCGATCGGGTCCCGAGGGAGCGAGGGCGGCAAGAACACGGTGGGCGGCAGCACAGGTGCCACCATTGTGGCGCGCAGGTGTGCCATTGTGGGCCTGGAAGGGCGCGGTGGCTGGCGCCGGGGAGAAGGGAGAGGACAGGCTCTGGGGCCGCCTCCGCGCAGGGAGGGAGTGCCGGGGGTGGCGGGCGCGCAGCGGGCACGCGGGGCGCGTCCTCCGGGCGGCTCCGGAGCCCCATCCTTCCCAGGAAGACGCCCGGGCGCGGTCCCAGGGCGCTGTCCCTGGTACTGGAGCCCGGCCGGCCGGCGCCTGCAGTTCCCGAGATGGCCGGTTGAGGGCGCCCGGGACCGCGGCGGACTCCCCAGGCCCGTTTCAGAACACGTTTGGCTAAGCCGTCTTTATTAGGCCGTCAGCCCCTCTAGCTACACACTCGATTTCAAAACCAACCACGGGGGGCTGGGCGCAGTGGCTCACGCCTATAATCCCAGCACTTTGGGAGGCCGAGGTGAGAGGATTGCCTGAGCCCGTGGGTTCGAGACCAGCCTGGGGAAGTTGGCGAGACCCCATCTCTACCATAAATCAAAAAATTAGCCACGCGTGGTAGCGCGCGTCTGCAATTCCGGGTACTTGGAAGACTGAGGCGGAAGTGAGACTCCAACTCAAACAAAGAACAATAAAAACCCCCAAAACAACAACAACAAAAAATATGCACTGGTGTGACAGGTGGAAGGAGCCTTCTGCCTCCCGAGACATGTGCTCCGCGTGACCACCGCAGGAGCCAGTCGAGGGACCCAGTGCCTGCACCTGTTTATTAAACGTAGACCTTTGGGTTTAAGAGCAGAAAATCATGTCGCTGTACTTGACCTCAGTTCACAAAGGTTCCAGTAGTGGCACCTCTGAAAAATTCATTATGGGTTAAAGCCACACCCAAAAATACTCTGTGGAAGTCAGAGTTAGGCTCCAGGGTGGGTTCCCCGGGACTTCTCACCCACTTGAATATCAAGGAGGATATTTGAGGCCCAGCAAGTCTTCTTTGAGTGGGACTCTCCCGGCATGGCGTCCCTGGCCCCTCCCACCCACTCGGTCACAGTAGTGACCCCCAGTCATTGCTGAGAGCAAACCCTACCCTCGTATCTCCCGAATGCCCTCCAAGGGGCAAAGCCGCCCCTGTTGAGATCCACTGCTATGGCTGGGGCCTTGTTGGGGTGCAGCAGAGCTCACAGAGTCCAGACTGGCCCAGTGGGAGGGTGGCGTCTTAAGGAACTGCCGGGAAGCCCTGCCCCCACCTCACTCTTTTTTTGTTGTTTTGGTTTTTTTTTTTTTGAGTTGGAGTCTCACTCTGTCACCCAGACTGGAGTACAGTGGCACACTCCTGGCCACCACAGCCTCGAACTGCTGGGCTCCAGCAATCCTTCTGCCTCAGCCTTCCAAGTAGCTGGAACTACAGGCACACGCTACCATGCCCGGCTAATTTTTTGATTTATTGATTTATTGTGGAGATGAGGTCTCGCCGAGTTGCCCAGGCGGGTCTCGAACCCGCGGGCTCAGGCAATCCACTCACCTCAGCCTCCCAAGGCACGGAATTACAGGCTGAGCCACCCACCTCACTCTTGACAAGCAGAAGCCGGAAAAAGGAGGCACTTGTGCTGGGAAACACAGTGAGTGGCCCGCAGAGCTGGGGGTGGGATACACCCAGGTCCCCGACCCCCAGAACAGGGTTCAGTCGATCCCACTCCCCTAGGGGGAGCTCTGAATATCAAGCAGTCTCCCTCCCAACTGAAAATGGGCTGGGAGGCCTTACCTGTAGCAGGGAAGGCAGGAGACAGAGGTTGACTGGCTGGACTATAATGTGTGAAAGAGACCTTGGCCTCTGTTCTGCTCTCCTTGGAGATGCCGCAGTTGCTCACCTCTCTGACCCCTTTTTTTTTTTTTGAATCAGAGTCTCACTCTATTGCCCAGGCTGGAATGTAGTGGCATGCTCATGGCCACTGCAGCCTCGACCTGCTGGGCTCAGATGATCCTTCTTTCTCAGCCTCCCAAGTAGCTGGAACTACAGGCACGTACCGCCATGCCCAGCTAATTTTTCTTGATTTATTGTAGAGACGAGGTCTCACCAAGTTGCCTAGGCTGGTCTGGAACCCCTGAGCTCAGGCAATCCTCTCCCCTAGGCCTCCCAAAGTGCTGGGATTATAGGCATGAGCCACCGCATCCGGCTGCATTTGATCTTGGTGTGATCCCCACAGGCACAAGGGCAAGTGTATGTGTGATCTGGGCACGTTTGCGGGTGTGCATACAGGCCTGCCCAAGACCTGGTGGGTCTCAGTACATCTTTGCTGAATGATGGAAGGAAGAAAAGAGTGTGTGTGTGCTTCTCTCCAGAAGGGCTTTGCCCCAGGACCCTCGAGGCATGTGACCTGGGTGGAGACCAGAGGTACACCAGGGATGGGGCCTAAGTGGGGCATTTACTCTGGCCATTCTGGTCAGGCCAGGTTGTCCCAGTCTCTGCTGGGGTACTTGAGCAGGCAGGGGCCTCAGGAACCCATGGAGTGGGGCTGGGGTCTCAGAACCAGGGCTGAGGATGGCTGCTGGAGCAGTAACTTCTGCCAGCTGCTTGGGGAGGGTGTGAGCCAGCCACACCCACTGTCCCCTCCCTTACAAGGGCCTGGGTCCCTGGAGACTCTCCAGGAGCTCTGGGTTTGTGGCTCCTTGTGACTGGGTGGGTGTGGCTTGGCTAGAAAGGCCATGGACTGAGTAAGAACAATGAAGCTTCCAGAGCTGGTGAATTTCTCTTAAGGCAAATGCATTTTCCATTGTTATGTCCAGCAAAGTGAGAGTGGGTGTTTAACAGATGAGTAAACTGAGACCCAGCAAGGAAAACTGACTAAAGAAAAGCCATACAAGAGGTTGCTCACAGGCCAGGGCAAGATGCCCAGAACCATCTTGTCTGCTGCCTGGGAGGCCCAGGTGGACATCCTGAATGGGATGATGAGGATAGGGAGAGGCTACTGGGAACCCAGCCCAAGATTGTCCTGGGAAGGGGAAGCTGGAGGCAGATGGGTAGAACCCCCAGAGTTCTCCTTGAGGTGACCTTGGAACTCTGCAGCCCTCCACCCCTGCATACTTCCCTCTGTCTGGCTGGCACCTGTTAGGACAATCTCACTACAAATCAAGGCTGCCTGCAGGGGAAGCGTCCTGCTGGAGGGAGGGCCTGGACCCTGGAAGGCAGCCTGGCTCTGTTTTCTAGGCAAGAGGCTGGAGGCAAAGGAAGAAGGGGCCCTACCTCACCTCCACAGATGGCAGTGACTTCCTAGTGCCGGCAGGCAAGCACCACTCTGCTGCTGGGGAGTAGTGAGCGCCCTGTCACAGCAGGTCTGTGGAGGTTAGTGTCTGTGGGATGTTACATAACGTATCTGAGGCCACACAGCTAGGAAGGCACCGGCCCTTGTCATCCTGCCTGTGTGTGTGTGTCCCAGGGTGCTTCCACATGAACTCTTACCCACAGCTGCATGGTGCCGCGTGGTGTAAATGGACCATCATTTATTTAGCCTGTTCCCTTGGGATGGCCATTTAGTGTGTTCCTGAATTCTCACTAATAAATCTTTGCTAGCTTGACAAAAGTGGCCATTTTATATAGTTCAGGCTAATACAGACGATGTTGCTGCAATGAATGTTTTATTTAACGAACACATGCTAAGTGCCAAATGCTGTTCTATTCTCAGGGCTTTAAGACTGACAGGCACGGCAGCTCATTCCTGTAATCCCAGTACTTTGGGAGGCCAAGGCAGGAGGATTTTTGAGGCCAGGAGTTTGAGACTAGTCTGGGCAACAAAGCAAGAGCCATCTTTACAAAAAATGAAAAAATTAGCCAGGCATGGTGGCTCATGCCTCTACAATCTCAGCTACTTAGGAAGGCTAAGGTGGGAGGATCACCTGAGCCCAGGAAGTGGAGGCTGCAGTGAGCTATTGATGGCACGATTGCACTCTAGCTTGGACAACAGAGTGAGACCCTGTCTCAAAACAAAAAAAAAACAAAAAACCCAGTAGCTTGTTTAATTCTTGGCAAAACTCTTTGAATAGTATGTACTATTATTTTTCATCATCAATCCCACTTTTCAGATGAAGAAACTGGGGCCCAGAAAGCCAGGGTCACACAGCCTGACAAGTGGGAGCACTGGATGTTAACCCTCAGGGTGAGGCTACAAGCACATGCCTCAGTGTCCCTGGCTCACATGCTGGGTCGCAGAGGGTAAATCGCGGAAGAGGTGTTGCAGGTTAACAAGGTACGGTTGAGCTCTGCTGTTGTTGGGGAATGGGAAGCTGGCCAGGGGGTGTCCTGCTGCATCCCTGGCCAAGGGAACGTACCCCCTACTCCACCCCCACCCCCAGCCCTTGCCCGCGAGGCAGCTGCAGCTGGTCAGAGCCAAGAGGCCTGAGCCCACACTGGGCTCTTTGTCTTCAGTGGGAACCCCGCGTCCCCCATGGCCCCTCTCAAGGGCCCACTGTCCCAGCACTGGTGGGGCCTCCTGGGGGCTGGGCCTGGCTGGGAAACTTGGCATGTCGGAGGCTCCTTGGCCACCCTGCCAAGCGGGCATGAAGAGCCCACTCAGGAATCACTCCCCCTGGGAAGACAGGCTGGGGGGGTGGAGGCCTGTGTCTAAGAGGGTGCCGCAGCCCAGATGTGGCTGGAGTCCAGGCCCAGACAGAGCCCTGCGCACCTTGTCTTTGTGTCCCCCCCCACCCCTCTCAAAGAGCCCCTGCTGCTATCATGAAGGAGGGAAAGGAGGGGGGAAGAGAAGAGGGAAGGGAGGAGGGGGGAGGTGAAGGGGGAGAGAGAAAAATGAAGGGGTGGAGGGAGAGGGCGGGAGGAAGGAGATGGAGGGAGGAAGGACGGAGAGGAAGGCAAGGGGAGGGATGAGCAAGGGAGGAGTTCCTCCCTCAAAGAGCCTCAGTGCTCCCAGGCCTGCCCCTCAGAAGCCCTCCGACTGCCCTGTGAGAGGTGGGCTTCCCACACCGCCCTGGGGTGGTCCCTGAACCCAAGGGTCTGCAGTCTGCCCGGTTCCACAGCTTGCCCTGGGGGAGCCAGCCCCTCCTCTGAGGGCTGCAAGCCCAGTGGGTAGTTCTGGGGTGAGGCCATAACCCTGCCCTGGCTCTGAGCTCGGCAGGGGGTTCGAGGGCTCCCATGCCCCCCAGAGTGTGTGGGAGCCAGCAGGGGCTGCAGCAGATCCCCAAGTGGGAAGTGATTGCTTCAGTGAGGGCCTCAGCTTCACGTCTGGAATGGGAGACCCGCATCCCTACCCGGTGACAAACTGACCAGGCCCTTCCCAGAGGAAGATGGAGCTGAGCCAGCCTGGCCCAGGGCCGGGGAGGGGTCCCTGGGCCCTCGGTCCTTCCGCCCACCTCCTCACTGCCTCTGTGCCCCGCCGTTCCTTTCAAGAGAAGAGCCCGCAGAAAACTTCAACAACGTCCTTTCTGGGGCTTTCTGGGTGCAGGGCTGGGGGATAATCCCTCCCTCTCTGGGGGAAGAGGGGGCGTTGCAGGTGGGGGTGGTGAGTCTGGGGTCAGCAGCGACCCGGTGTCTGCTGACACATCTCCACGTGGGCGGGGGAGACACCGTACCACGGGGCAGAGATTTGGACTGTGAGCTCTGGGTGAGCTGGGTGCATCTGGGCTAGATGACTCGTCAAGAGGGGAGTGGGGTGTTTCCACCCCTCCCCTGAGCTCCTCCTCACCAGGGCCATGGGGGAGTGGGGGGTGGGCACCACAGCGCCGTTGGAGACTTCCTTCATTCACGCCTTCGTTCGCCGAAGAGCAGAGCCCCAATCCGCCGCGGGACGCGCCGAGCACTTCCTGCGCGCCCGGGCGGGGCACGCACGCTCTGCCAGAACTCGGTACCCCGGAACGAGTCCCCTTATTCCGACGGGACATTCGAGGGCAGCGCGGGCTGGCACTTGCCCGAGGCGCCGACGTTCTGACCCCGGGTTCCAAGTCCTCGTCCCGGGTCTTCTCCCCCGCCCCCCGCCCGGGACGACGCGGGGAAGGCCCCGCCGTCCCGCCCGGCGGC
>NW_007249901.1:158421-170939 GCF_000164805.1 Carlito syrichta | reverse complement strand
GCGTACGTCTGGGTTGGTGTGTCCCGGTGGCGTGTCCGTGGACATGTGCGGGCCCTGCCGTGTTTGCGTCCAAGCGCAGGACGGTGGTGCTTATACGAGTGCCTGGTGTGGCCGGCGGCTGGGCCGGGGCGTGTGTGTTTCTCTCCACGTACATGGGTATGTGGGAGTAGGGACAGGCAGGCCAGGGGGGACCCTCCTGGGCCCCTCCAGTAAGACCTTGGAAGAAGGGAGCCAAAGCTATGGAGGGTGCCCACCCGGGCATCCCTGGGCACCTAGCTGCCCCCATCTCATGCACCCTGGCTCTGGGGAACCCCTCCCTCCAGGGCTGCCTGGGCCCAGAGGCCTGGGGGAAGGTCAGAGTGGCCCTGGTCCATCTTGGGGCTAAGTGGCTCCTGACCCCAAGTGCCCTGATACAGAGATTTGGCAAATTGGAAGGAAGCTGAGTTAGACAGATAGGCCCAGAGTCCCCCTTGCTGCCAGCCCAGGAGCCAAATGACCTTCACCAGGCCCTGCCTCCTGTCCATCAGAGGGACACACAGGACCCACCTTGGGGCCTGGGGCTCTTGGGGCTGGTGTGTGTTGTGTCACTGGGGTGTAGTCGGTACTCTTTGAGTCATGGGGATCATCCCCTCTCTGGATACTCAGTCTTCGAGGGGACCCCAGCATGGAGGCGAGGTGGGCTGGGAGGCCCTGCTAGCTGCTGGGTGTTGAAGGAGCCCTGCTGGGCATGAGCTTCCTAGTCAGTTGACACTGAGGACGCGCTCTGGGGTGGGCCTGGTGCTGTTGTGTGACCCTGGGCAAGTCCTGGCCTCTCTGGCTCTGCTCTCCTGCCTGCAGTCAGCCTTCCACATCAGCTGCTTCCGGGGCTGTAAACCCTGCCCTCCAGAAGACAGCCCCCTGGCTGGTGGAGTCTGGTTCTGACTCCCTGTCCCCTCTTGCCTCTGGACAGGAGCTGAGGTTGCTTGTTGCCCCAACAGCCACTCGGCTCCAGGCTCCAGCTGGGAAGGTGGGCGGAGCCCTCCCAAGCCCCAAGGTGCCCTTAGAGGGCAGGGGCTGTGAGAATCTGGAACAAGCGCCACCTACCAACACTCCCGGAGGCTGGATCCAGAAGCAGTTGGGGGAGAGAAAGTCTGGGGTGCCGCTGAACTCGGGGAGCAGTGCACATGTGCTTAGGAAGGTCCTTGTAGACGCTTCCCAGGTTCCCAGGTGCTTGTTTCTGGGTGGATGTGAGAGGTGGAGGCAGGCCAGGGGTCCGGGCAGGTGTCCTTCCTGCCCACTAGAATCCATGAGCACCTTCGTGACCGTCAGTCCTGTCTGGAATCGCTCTGAGCCAGCCCCAGCCGTGTGCTCACACCTTGCTCTGATCTCAACTGCTGTAGTCCCCACCCCATGCCACCTGTCCCCCGACCCCTGCTGACAGCCCACAGCCCCTACCCCCCACACCACTGCCCCCCGTTCTGCCTCTTTCCCTGACCCTTTAACCCAGTTGCCTTCCCCATGTCCCTTATCCGGCATTCGGGCGAGAGTGACTGTTTCAGGCGTCCTTGGAGTCGCATCTTCTCCAGCCCCTGTGGGAGGACGAGGGGAAGGGTGGGCCCAAGGGGCTGGGCCGGCACGCGAGCCGGGGCTGACCCTCACTGCGGCCCCTCTTGCTGTGTTTCAGGGTGGACAAGTCCTTCACCCCTCGCCGGAATGTGTGGTGAGTACTGGGCCTCTCGGGAGCACCTGGGCTGCCCTGGCCGACCCTTGCAGTTGCCCCCAACCCATTTCCACCCCTGTGGCGCCAGGCCAGACCTCGCCAACCTTCCAACCTTACTCTCTCTGGGCAGGGGGGTGAGCAGACCCTCTTACCGGTTCCACCCCAGGGCACCTTCCTGGAGCTCAGCCTTGGAGTCAGGCAGATCAGGTTCACATCACACACGCCACTGCCTGCATGACCTTTTACAGTTTGCTAACTGCCCTGAACCTCAGTTTTCTCATCTGAGGAATGGGGATTAAAAAGCCTATATAATAGAGTGTAAAGTTGTAAACAAATAAACGAACAAGCAAACAAAAAAGAAAGGAAGGAAAGAAAAAAATCAAAAGCTCGGCCTGGCAAACTGCAGGCACTCACTTTTTCTGCTTCTCTTCCTTTCCACCTCAGGGTGGCTCCTCGTGGGACTGGGGGTGCCCTTAGCCTTTTGCTGACCCCTGACCCTCTAGTCCAACCCCCCCCCCACCCCACAGCCTTCAGAACCTCTCCAACCCAGTTCCCTTCCCACGTCTGGGGCCACCCTCTTTGGTGTGGCAGGGCAGGAAAAGCTGCGTCTGCAGCCTCCCCAGCACGGAGAAGGGTGGGCAGAGGTGCAACCTGGCCACATGATGCTGGTGTCGGGAAGCCAGGAGGGCCCCCTGCTCTCGCTCCTGCTGCTGCTCCATCTCCGTGTCTGGCAGAAGCCCCCAACAGCTCTGGCTGCTGCTTCCTGCCCCTGCTCAGGGCTTCCTGGGGCCCCGGAGCCCTGCAGTGCCCCCCACCGCTGGGTGGCTTCGATCCGGCAGCCTGGTCCCCCAGAGCCCTCCTGGGAAGCGAGGCCAGGGACAGGAGGGGCACAGGGCTCCCAGGCTGAGCTCCAGGGCCTGCATTTTTGTTTCCCTTTGATGCTCGCTGTGCAGCCTGGGGCTGGCTCCTCTCCCTTGCTGGGCTCCACGTCCTGCTGCAGGGCCCGATTGGTTTGAGCCCCTCCCCCTGCAAGGTGGTGTGCTGTGCCCAGAGCAGGGCAGAGGGAGGGGAGACACAGATGGAGGTGGGGAAGCTGGTGTCTCTTCCTTCCAGGAATTCAATCACGATATCCCCAAGGACTGCGCCCTGGGAACTGTTGGGAGCTTGATGTGCCTCGCCTTGACCACACCTCTGAGCCAGGGACGGCTCTCTCTCATTACAGATGAGAACTCCAGGCACAGGGGAAGGGACTTGCCCGAGGTCACCCACAGCTAGTTGGGATTTAGACCTCAGCTTCCAGACAGAGAACAGAGTCTCGTTCACTGTGTCCTGGGGCCTGGCCTGAGTGAGGGTTGTGCTTGAGGGAAGACTCAGAGACAGAGGGGCCCCCAGAAGGGCCACCACAGGGAGCCCTGGACCAAGAGTTAGAGACGAGGGCCCGGGACTGATAGTAACGACCAACTGTGTGCCTTTGGTCAAGTCCTTTCCCTCTCTGGGCTTCAACTGACACATCTGTACAGGAAGGCTGTGGACTCCCTAGGACGGGCCCAACCCTCACGGTGCCTTGTCCCGCACCCTCCTAGCTGGAGCGGCTGCCGGGCTGCCGACCCCAGATCTTCCCTTCCCTGCCTCCAGTTGCTTCGCACCAGCCTGTGCCTAGCATGTCGTTGGTGCTCGGAAAATGGCGGCCATCTTGACTGTTGCTCAGGCCTGCTCCACCTCCCTTCCCGGTGTGGGGCTCCCTTCCTTCCCCTGCAGTTCTGACCAGCGGGAATGCGGGCCGACACCTCCTCTGTGCTTTCCCGCCATCACCCCCGCCCCTTGACATCTGTCACCGGCCAGCCCACCTCGGTCACCCTCTGTTGCGTGTTTGCTCTCTCTTTTTTTTTTTTGGAGTTGGAGTCTCACTCTGTTGCCCAGACTGGAGTGTGGTGGCCGCTCCCGGCCACCATAGCCTCGACCTCCTGGGCTCCGGCGATCCTTCCATCCTTCCGCCTCAGCCTTCGGAGTAGCCGGAATGACAGGCGCATGCTACCACGCCCAGCTGATTTTTTGATTTATTGTAGAGGTGAGGTCTCGCCTGCCCAGGCGGGTCTGGAACCCGCGGGCTCAGGCAATCCACTCACCTCAGCCTCCCAAAGATGTGGGATTACAGGCTGAGCCACCGAGCCCGGCTATGTTTGCTCTCTTGACCCTCACGCCCCGTGGTCTCTCCTTCGAGCGCCTCCTCTCTTCCTGGGGTTGTGGGAAGAGCGTGGGCTTCAGAGCCGGCCCAGCCTCGTTCTGGCTGTGTGGCCGTGGGCAGGCCCACTCCCCTCTCCAGGCCCCACTGCACACCCACAGGTACGTGCTGGCTCGGATTCTTCAGCAAGTTGACTTCAACTGAGTCGCGGCGTACAGGCCACCCTGCAGCGCCAAACAGGCTCTGGGCTCCTTGAGAGCAGGTGTTGCCGGAGTCTCTTTGTGCTTGTCTTTGTCCCGCTTTCCTGTGCGCCTCCCACTGAAGGCCAGGCGGTGCCCTTCTCATGTCCGTCTCCTCCACGTGGTCTTGTGCAGCTGCCCGTACCCGGCAGATGCTTAATGTTTATGCGATTGAATCGAGTGTGTCCAGAGAGTAGACCAAGTAAAACCTTGTCCGTAGGCTGAGAGGGCTTCCTGGGGGAGATGTGATTTTCCCCCACCTTCTTTTTAGGAGGGATTAAAAGGCTGGGGCTTGGATTGAAGGAGCAGGGAGGCCTGGGAGAGGCCAGATGTGCTCATGTCTGGATTCCCCTACCCCTCACCCTCGCCACAGGTGGTCTGCAGTGGGGGAGCTCAGCAGGTGTGCCAATGTGAGAGGGAAGAGGTCCAGGGGCAGGTGGGGAGCCAGTGGGACCGTGTGTGGTTCTAGTTCTGCAGCCCTAAGGGACCCAGGAGTCCTGGAATGGGACTGGACATTTAGGGTGGATTCAGGTGGCGAGGTGCCAGGGTGCAGGAACAGCTGGGTGGCCTTGCACAGGGCGGGAGCATTCTGGAAATACCTCTGGGAAGAGGAGAGTCAACTTTGGCCCTAAAACTGGGAGCCTGCGAGGAGACAGTACTGTGTGCCAGGCACTCCACTACGTAGGACTCATGAAATCATGACGTCCATCCTAAGCATTGGCCCTGGGTTCCCGTTTTAGAAGCCAAAACCAAGACAGAACAGTGAAGGCTCCGGCTCAAGTCACACCACTGGCGAAGGCTGGATCCGAACCCCCCGTTCTTGCTCTTGCTGAGGAAGGGACCTGGGCTGGGGATGGTGACTCCGCAGAAATGGGGGAAGCCTTGGTCATGGAGCAAGGGAGGACAGGGAGAGTGAAGCGGCCCTGATGCCTCCCAGACAGGTGTCACCGCCCAGCCACACGTGTCCTGCTGGGAGGGCCCACTTGGTCACTGAGATGTCTCCTTTCAACCAGATGGCTGCCAGGTGCTCCTGTGTGTAGAGTGCTTCTTGTGTCCCGGGCCCTGGGCCTAGCACTGAATTCATTCATTCCATCCTGACACCTGGCCTACCGAGTACATATTGTTACCAGCTGTACCCATTTCACAGATGAGAGACCTGAGACTTGGGGAGGGGCACGCTGCCAGGGAGGGGTGAACCAAGACTCGCAATGTCAACTTGCGCCCGTGCCTTTAGCCTACTGTTCAGGACGCCGCTTGTGCCAAGCAGTGGCTGGGGTGGTGGCCCTGTCCTCAGGTGTCTCCTCTCGGTGACCACTGAGAGGCCCTGGGTGCCCGCGGGCTGAGGAAGCATGAGTCTGGCTCATCAGTGGCTCTGAAATGCCAGGCAGACGTGCCCGCTGGGTCTCATCTATTATGCATCTGGTGGGCAGGCCCCCAGCGGGCAGCTGGCGGGGCATAGGCGGGGGTGGCCAGCAGCTGCTTCCTGAGCCCACAGCTGCCACTGTACCCCTGGGCAGGGCCCTCCCGAGGCAAATGCCAAGGCAGCCCCTGCCGCATCCCCCCAGCCCAGCCACAAGTGAAGGGGTCCTACTAGGCATAGGGGCACGGATGCTGGTGCCCTCTCATCAGCCTGCCCATCCCGACAACCCCTTCTGAGAGCCGCCAGGACTCTGGGTGACCCGGGGGTCTTCTGGGACCGGGGTAGGCAGAGGCAGGCTGAGATAGAGTCTTAGTGGCACAAGTTCCTGTGGGCACAGAACCTCAGAGCCACAGGGCTGTGGTCACTTACTCATCATGTATTCATTCAGCCGCAGGAACCTCTGAATACCTACTGTATGCTGGGCATGCTTCTAGGTACCACAGAGGCAGCAGAAGATGAGACAGGTCTAGCCTCTATCCTCAGAGGGCTTGGTTTGGCTAGGACTTCACCTCTGTGGGCGTCAGTTTCCTCATCTGTAAAGTGGGGAATGGGGGAGACAGACAGTAGGTACATCAAGGGGAAAACAAACCCTGACGGTCACATGGAATCTTTTTTTCTTTTTTTTGAGTAGGAGTCTCACTCTGTCGCCCAGGCTGGAGCGCAGTGGCCACTCCCAGCCACCGCAGCCTTGACCTGCTGGGCCCAGGCAATCCTTCCACCTCAGCCTTCCAAGTAACTGGAATTATAGGTGCGTGCTACCATGCCCGGCTAATTTTTTATTTATTGTAGAGACGAGGTCTCATTATGTTGCCCAGGCTGGTCTCGAACTTGCAGGCTCAGGCAGTCCTCTCACGCGGCCTCCCAAAGGGCTGGGCTTAGAGGCTTGAGCCACCGGGCCTGGCCCACATGGAATCGTGATGCAAGGTCACACGCTTGCAAAAGCCGGCCCCCACGTGAGCTGACCACGTGCTGGGCGTGTTGCAGGGCACTTTACACATGTTCATGGATTTGATCCTCACAACAGCCCCGTGAGGCAAGTACCATTATGAACCCTGGTTTAGGGCTGGGGAAACTGAGGCCAAGAGAGGTTGAATCACCTGTTCCAAGTCTCCTGGCAGAGTGCAGATGTGAACCTGAGCAGCTAGGCTCTGGCTTACCAGTGTGGCTGCAGGAGGAAGGCATCAGGAAGGCCTTTCAGAAGAGGGGGATGTGAACCCAAACCTGAAGAGTGAGAGCAGCTGGCCATGGAAGCTGGCAGGGCAGGGGTTGGGGGAGCAGTAGGTGCAAAGGCCCTGAGGCAGAAACGATCTTAGTATGTCCTGGAAATGGTGAGGAGGTTCGTGTGGCTGGAGGGAGTAGGAGTTGAGATATGTCAGTAACCACTGAGTCTGACTCCTGGCTTTATCAAATTTGACCACCAGAGCACTGGGGCTTCCTCGAGTCTTTGGAGGTGGAAGAGACCTCTGGGTCCCCTCCTGCGGCCTCCCGCTCTGCAGAGTCCCTTCTTTGGTTCACAACCCCACTTTGAGTATTAGAAGAAGCCTTTGGGGCCTCCTGAGAAACATGAGCCCTTGTTCCCAGTGACTCATGGACCTTGTGAAGCCCATGAACCCTGGGCGGAGCCCATCATGACCTCTTGGCGGCTGCTTGCGTCCTTGCACACTCCCAATGCCGGGAGGCTCTCTACCCTTGAAGTAGCCCATTCTGCGGCTGGGCAGCTCAGATGGGCATCAAACACTTGTCCTTACTTGGGCCCAGCCTCCTGAGCCTAGGTGCATCCTCTGGGGGTCTCCCACCCTCACACTGGCCCTTCAGTGAGATCAGAATGGGGATTCCGTCTCTCCAAGCCTGCTCTTTCCAGACAAAGCATTTCACTCATCCTGCCTCCCTCCCGTCCTCTGTTCGGCTTGGCTGTTGCCCGCCTTGAAGCCCTACCCTTTTACTTGCCCCTCCCTAGCGTCCCGTGGGCCCCTCTCTGGGGAAGGCCACTCCTTGGGTGGGGTGGGAGGCCCTGGACGGGGAGCCAGACGGAGGCCCCCTCTTCCAGGAAGGGTCCCCTGTAGCTCCAGGAGACAAGAGAAACCCCACCCCCACCCAGATGGGTTGTGGTCTTGGGCCTACTGCTGTTTTGCTGTGTGGTCTGGGGAAGGGAGGCCCCATCTCGCTGGTGCACTCCCCTGCCCCCCCATCCCCAACCTGAGCCCCAGGAAGCGGGTCCTTGTGGCTCCGAGGCATGGTCTGGCCGGCCTGCTCGCCCCTACATCAGGGTGATGCTCAGAGCCTGTTGTCTGGGGTGTGTGGAGAGACTTGAGTTCTGCAGGTTGGTAGGCCTGAGTCCTAATGCCTACCCTGTCTTTCCCTCACCTGCTGTGTGGCTCTACCCAAATGCCTTTGCCTCTCTGAGCCTCAGATGTTGCAGAACAACGAACACAGCATGGCTGAGAATGAAGTGGGCCCAGTGTGTGTGCTCAGGAGACGTTCTCCCCTCTGTAAGGGTTTCCATTCTGAGGGGAAAGACTTGTTAATCCAGAGAGACTCTCTAGGGGTAGAATTTTGGGCACTGTGGTGGCCAGGCTCAGTGGATGGCTCAGATCCTGTAAAGGCTTCCTTGAGCTCAGGGTCGTCCCCCAAAATAGTCATTCATTCATTCATTCAGCAAATTAATTCAGCGAACAGCAAGTATGGGGACAGCCTCCTGGAGCCAAACCCTATACAGGGCTTGGAGGACATGGTGGTGGAGAGAGTTGATGGGGCCACTTCCTTCCTGGAGCTCATTGTCCAGCGGGGGAAGCAGGGAGGGAGGTGGTTTCCAATGGGGTGACCTGTACTGAGTGAGGAGCTACTGAACCCTCAGAGAAGGGATTCTTCCTGCATCTGGGAATCAGGGAGGCTTCCTGGAAGAGGTGACCCGGAAGTGGGGTGGGCCAAGTGGCAGCATGGGGTGGGGGGGACAGGGGGTGGCAAGTCAGCGACGTGGAGGGAAGGTGTGTAGCAGCAGGATAGACAGGACATGTTTTTGTAGACCCTGCTAGGACTGTTCAGTGCCCTGGCAGGCTCTGAACCCTTGAGCCACCATGGGCAGAGGGCTGCCAGGCCCCAACCACCCACCTATCTCCCTGCTCCAGGCACCACTCCGCTGTGGGAGCCCCGAACCCTGGGCTGTTCCACTGGTCCAGGGATGCAGAGCCGTGTGAGCCCCGGAGACGGAGTCTGACTCTGGCGTGTGGATGCTGCCTGGATCACCAACTGGCTGGGTGGCTGGCATCAGCTGGGTAGTTTCTCTGCATCTTGGTCTCCTCAACTATGAAATGAGGGCAAAGTCCTGTCCCAAAGTCTGTTATGGAAATGACCGGAGAGCCTGTGTGCCAACGCCTGATACTGGGACCTGGAGGTGCCCGCTGCTGGGGTTCCTGCAGCCACCGTCACCGTGACATGCTGGGCTCGCAGAGGGTACAGAGGGATTGTGTAGCATGTGGTCTCCACCTCTGGAGGGTCACTACCTCCAGGAGGTGACACCAGCCCGTACATGAGCCTGCTCTCCAGCTGCGGGCGCCTGCCTTGGTGTCTGCACTGAGAACGCTGGCTTAGGAGTCTGATGGGCCTGCCGCTGAGTCCTGGTGGGTGACTTTGGGAAGTCTCTCACCTGACTGGCCTTGGTTCCCTCGTTTGTGTAGGGGAGAGTGGGAGTGGGGAATGAGAGGCAGTGAGAAGGGGCTTTTAACAAGCCAGTGTAACAGTGCAGCTGTTTCAGCTGCTGGAGTGAAGAAACATTCCAACCAGGTGACCTGGAGAAACATCACGCCCCCTCTTGAGGCTCTTTTCATCCCTTGAAATCGTGAGATTGGCTGTGACACGTCCTACTCTGCTGGCATTCTGCTGAGGCCAGATCATCCCTAAGTTTAACCTGGTCCAGTTTTTTGCTGTGTGACCTTAGCGTAGAGACTTAACCTCCCTGAACCTCAGTTTCCACACCTGCCAACAGAGGTACTGTTCACCTCACGGGATCTTTCAAGGCGTCCAAGCCGTTTGTCCGTTCCACAAATACTTCCCGACTCCCCGCCACGTGCCAGGTGCTAGTCTAAGAATTGGGAATGCAGCAGCAACCCTGACAGACAGCCCCTGGCCTCACGCAGGTTACCCTCCTGTCAGACACAGCATGAGCTAACAGACAAGGAAGGCGAGTTCAGATGGGTGAGGTGAAGTTAGGACAGGGTGGGTGCAGGGGTCTGTCTTTGCTGAGGGCTGCAGGGAGGGTCGCTCAAGGCCCAGATGGGAAGGGTGGTCCTAGTCAGGGCAGGGTCTGTGTGAAGGATCGGAGGCAGGAATGGGTCTCCTTTCCCAACCTCAAATCTGTAACGTTCCAGACTGGCTCCTGGCAGCAGGTGGAGGTGGCTGAGAAGGCAGAAGGGTTGGAAGCCCACCTCCTCTCAGATCAAGAACTGCCACGACAGGCCAGAGGTGGACATACTGAGTGGGCACGTGCGACCAGGCATGGTGTGGGCTTCCAGAGCTGGGATGTGTGAGCAGAGGACTGGGTGCCAGCCAAGGAGCAGGTGGAGCCACGCAGGACAGCAGGGCAGCCAGCCTGGAGCCCACCTGGCCGGCCCCACCTGCCCAGAGACCCTGGGCCTGACTGTTTCAGGAGGGGCTTGGCAGGAGGTGGGGAAGCCTGGGCCTGCCCTTCCCTGCCAGTTGGGTACCAGCCCTAGGATGCCTTGGCCTTTCCCGCCCACCTGCCAAGAGGGGCAGGGTCCTTTGAGACGGCCCCTCCCTGCACACACACCCTCTTCCCTGCTCACATCTAGCCCTTCCTCCCGACAGCCTCATCCTGAACAGTCGAACACATACACATCTCTCTGCAGAGCGGACCCCACAGGCCGGGCCCGATCTAGGAGACCCGTGTCTAGAGGGAGAGACTGAGTGTGTCCTCATGACCACCCCATGGGGCCCGCAGACCCAGCCAATAAGTCTACGGAGGCCCAGGACAGGCTTCTGGGAGAGCGGGAGGGAGAGCAGCTCCTCCGGGCCTGGGGAGGGGGCTTCGGAAAGCTGAGTCAGAGCACGGCACCTGGGGTGTGACGTGGGAGGAGGGAAGAGCGTCACAGGCTAGGGCAGGCTGGGAGGCAGCCTGCGGGTCTGCGGCATTGAAGGGAGGCTGGGAAGGAGGAGAGGCCCTGGATGAGGTCAGAGAAGTCAGGGGCAGACACGCCAGTCCTCGAGGGCCACGTGAGGCAGTCGTGTCTGGATCCTGCCGGGGTGGGAAGCCGTCGGGAACCTCTAGGCAGGTGGGTGGCGTGATCCGATCCAAACACGAGACACGAGCACTCTCCCGCCCACTCCTGTCTCCGCTCCCACCCACAGCCACACACTCCCTCTGCGCCACCAGGCAGAGCTGAGAGCACCGGCAGCGCCCCAGGAAAGTGTCAGACGCCGCCTGTCTGCCCACTGGCTCAGTGTGCAGGGCCTCCTGGCCCAGCCGGGATCAACTCTGGCTCAGGCCACGTTGGCACAGACGCGCGTGTGCCCCATGCACACACGTGCAGGATCAGAACCTCCTCCATGGGCAACACGGCTCCTCATTCAGAGGCGCTTTCATGTGCATTCTCTCACTGAATCCTCCCAGCAGCTAGAGTGTGGCACCGGCAGGATTTTTTTTTTTTTTTTGAGAGTCTCACTCTGTCGCCTAGGCTGGAGTGCAGTGGCGTGCTTATGGCCACCGCAGCCTTGACCTGCTGGGCTCAGGCGATCCTTCTGCCTCAGCCTTTGAAGTAACTGAAACCACAGACACATGCCACTACACCCCGCTAATTTTTTGATTTATTGTACAGATGAGGTCTTGCCGAGTTGCCTAGGCTGGTCTCAAACCTGTGGGCTCAGGCAATCCTCTCACCTTGGCCTCCCAAAGTGCTGGAATTATAGGCATGAGCCACCGTACCTGGCCCTGGCAGGATTTGAACTCGGGCCCGTCTGTTTGCTGGCCCACCCAGACCTGGGCACACCTAATCCTAACACTAACCCTAACCTGCTCACCAAGAAGGTGGCAAGCAACCTTCAAATCACAGTTCTTCCAGAAACAAGTTGATCAACACCAAAGGTTATTTGGAGCTCCAGGGAAGGCCTCGGGCCAGTGCGTGCCCACCTGCCTGGTGACCCTGAGGCCTCGGGGGATAGTGCCAGGCCTGGGGCTGGGCACCTGCAAGCCTGGGGCAGCTCAGGGCACAGAGTGGAGCCCAGCCAGGAGCAGAGCCTGCATTTGCATTTACAAATGAGGCAGACAGCCCTGTCCCCATGCGGGCTAACCCCAGCGACCTGGTTGAATGTGGCGGCTGAAATCCCAGGGCACAGCCCTGTCCCCAGCTGCCTGGGCCACTTCTTCTCTGACCCCAGAGTGGGTTGCCTCATGCCTGATGTAGGGGAGAGGGTGTGGGCTTTGGAGCCAGCAGGCACTGGGGGACAGTCCGCCTCTGTCACTCCTGGCCAGAGGACTGTGGTGCTGGTGTTTCACCTCCCGCAGCGCCAGCATCTGCCCCTTGAAATAAGGGGTGGATGGCACCTCCCACTCACAATGCAGGGAAGAAGGAAGGGGTCAGGTCCTCAGAAGCCGACCCACAGCCAATGCGTGGTTTTTGACATTGTTCTTTCTTTCTGACTACACCAATGCAGAGTGCTCGTTATAAAAATCCAAATGGCTGAGTATGGTGGCTCACACCTATAATCCCAGCACTTTGGGAGGCAGAGGCAAGAGGATTGTCTGAGCCCACAGGTTCAAGACAAGCCTAGGAAACTTGGTGAGACCTTGTCTCTACAATAAATCAAAAAATTAGCTGGGCATGGTGGTACATGGTTATAATTTCAGCTACTTGGAAGACTGAAGTGAAAGGATCACCCGAGCCCAGCAGGTCGAGGCTGTGGTGGTCTTGAGCATGCCACTGCACTCCAGCCTAGGCGACAGAGTGAGACTCCAACTCAAAAAAAAAA
>NW_007249901.1:146694-157754 GCF_000164805.1 Carlito syrichta | reverse complement strand
CAGCCTCTATCTGCTGGGCTCAGGCAATCCTTCCGCCTCAGCCTTCCAAGTAGCTGGAACCACAGGCATGCACCACCATGCCCAGCTAACTTTTTGTTGTTGTTGTTGCAGAGATGAGGTCTCGCCATGTTGCTCAGGCTGCTTTCGAACCCCTGAGCGCAGGCAATCCTCTTGCCTCCACCTTCCAAAGAGCTGGGATTACAGGTGTGAGCCACTGCACCTGACCTGATCCCACTGTTTCTACCTTCTCACAACTTTCCCCCTGGGAATCCAGCCTTAGTCCTCAGGCATCTCAGAGGAGAGGAATGAGGGAAAAGGAAGGCTGGGAAATGCTCATGGCTAATGCTTATCAAGCACTTTATGTATATGAACTCATCCTCACAACCCTTGGAGGTTGGCACTGTCATCCCCATTTTACAGATGAGGAAACTGAGGCTCAGAGAGGTTAAGTAACTTGCCCAAGGTCACACAGCTGATGCATGGCAGAGTTAGTATGCAAACTCAAACTGCCTGGCTCCAGAGCCCACTGACCCTAGACTGTTTCTTCAGGTAGGACCTGCAACTTACTGAGTGCCTACTGTGTACTAAGCTCTAGGCTAGTCAGATTGATGTCTAATTTATTCCACACAGCAACCCTGCAAAGTTGGTATTACTAGCCCATTTTGCAGATGAGGGAACTTAGACCCGGAGAAGAGAAGCAACTTGGAGGAGCCCCCCTCATCAGAGGAAAGCCCTCCTCCAGAGCTCTGCTTTCAGCCTGTCCCTGGTGATCTCAGGTCCTAGTTTCTCACCCACCCATTCACTCTCAGTAGGATGGCAGAGCTGGACCTTAGAATTGTCTAGCTGACCCAATTTCCAGTAGGGACACTGAGGCTTGGAGAGGTTATGGTGACTTAATCCTGCACACATGGCAATGTAGAGCCAGAGCCAGGGCTTCTCCTTGTTACCTTTGGTTAGGCGATGGTGAACTTGTCTCTCTCCATAGGGTTTAGCTTTGCCCTGGGTGACCACCCCACTCAGAAAGTTCAGAGAGGCAGGAACTTGGTCACCAGCCTGGCCTGGAGCTTATGAGGCGGCAAACCCAAGCTCCAGCCCTGGCTCGGGCTGGTGTGGAGGGCGAGGGATGGATTGACCAAGGCCTCACCATGGGGGTTTCCATGTCTGAGTGGTGAGGCCAGAGGAGCCTCAGACACAGTTAGAGAACAGTCTGGACAGGCATCCCTGGGGCTCTGCTTTGAGGTGGGGGAGGCCTGGCTCACCCCACTCTGGTGCCAACACCCAGCGCCATTGTCGGGTGGGCGGGAGCAGACGTCAGAACATGTGTTCAGAATGAATGACTGAGCATAAGAATGAAGGCAGACGGGGGCATGGGTGGATGAGCGGGGGTGGCGGGTGAGTGAGCAAAGGAATGCATGGACCTCAGAGGAGGGAGACCCCCTGGACTGCAGGGGCTGGGGAGGGACAGTCAGGCCAATGAAGGCGGTGGGGGACAGAAGGTGTAGGCGGCTGTAAGACTGCGTGGGGGCCAGTGCATACTGGGAAGGTTGCCCCGGCCCACCCCTGACCTGGTGCCTAGGGTGGGGCAGTGTGTTGGGTCCTGCGCCCACTGGCCAGGGACAGAGCCGCTGGGTCTGAGCCTGGGGGTGGAGCCTCCCGGGCTCAGGGGTGGAGCCACCTCCATCAGGGCTGCCGTTTTCTTTTGGGTCAGATGGACATAACATTACCTGCCTGTGTTCCCGGGAGACTGTTGAGGGTCTAGGCCACAGTAGCGTGTAAACTGTAAAGTGCTGGATTGGGTAGGCAGGTGCTGTTGTCCCCAGGGTGTCCCCTTCACTCCTCCTCCTTGCCCACGGCAGGGGAGGAGCCCACGGGAAGTGGGCAGGGTCAGGTCTGGGCCACCTGGGTGGGGGAGACGTGGGGCCAGCAGCTGGTGGATGGGAGGCCGGGTGCCCAGGTGCTGTGCCCGGTGGGGGCCGGCCTTGTGACCTCCTCCCTGGCTGCCAACTTGTTGTTTGTTCAGGAGGCACTGCCTGGCCCAGCTCCGGGATCCGGGTGTCTCGGCACTCAGCCAGCACGGGGCGAGGGTGAGGGCAAGGGCCCCGTGTGCCACCTTCCTGCTCACTACCTCTGTCCAGTTGGAGCCCAGGCCCATCCTCCCTTGCCCCTGGGTAGCTATGAGATCCCTGGCCCACCTTGAACCCTCCCTGAGCCTCTGCTTTCTTATCTCTGAAATGGGTGCAGATAGCGCAGCAGTGGCTGTCAGGGTGGTTGTTGTACGAATTAAAGTATATCACAGTGCTGACCAACAGGCCTCCCGTCCCTGCCCACCCCCATCACCACACTCCCTCTTGAGTCCTTGCAGAGATCAGAGGTGCCTGGGGGGGGCAGCCAGTGGGCCCAGAGGGACATGGGCCAGGCTCCTGGGTCTTGCTCTGGAAACTTACTCACCTGGCTGCCCCTGGCCACCTTCCCCGACACCTTGGCAGGGACAGGGGAGGCACGGGGGCGGGGGGCAGTGCCAGATGGTTGAGCTCAGAAAACAATGGGCTCCACGGCGCTCCAGGAGAGGGCAGCCCGGGGCAGCCATGGGCTCTGGTTTCAGGAGATTTGAGTCTCCTCAGACCTGATGCCCATGTCTGGGTGACACAAGCCCCATCCAGAGGAGCCTCTCTCAGGGCCTCCACATCCCCCTCACTTGGAGGTCTGGGCCCCTTCCCCTCACCCCACGCCCCGTGAACCTACCAAGTCAGGAAACCAGTTGGTCTCCTGGTAACCAGGGAGGCCCAAGGGACCTGGGCTCAGGCCTCCCCTCCTGACCTCTGGTGCCCAGTGCTGGGCTGGCCCGCACCCCTTAGGCCCCACCCTGGACTGGCCCCCACAAATCCTCTGTCTACGTTCACTGGCTCCCTGAGCCCCTCCTCCACCTCCCAGCCCCCACACCTGGTGTCCCAACACATGTACTGGTGGCTGTCTTCAGGGTGGGCTCTGCCCCCTGCTCTCACTCCAGGTGCTATCCTCAGTCCAGCTCCCCTGCTCCCAGTCACAGGCTTCTTGCTTGATGGTCATGAGTCAACTGTGCTCACCCCTGGAGTTTCACCTAAGTGATATTGTAAAGCATGAATGGTCCACCCAGCAGAAAGAGGAAAAGAGGCTCCCAGAAGAGTGAACGGCCCTGGCGGAGGCTTGGCGGTATGAACACTGCAGCTTGTTTGGAAAGCTTCCCGCAGCTGGGGACTTTGGGACAAGTCGGGGACGAGGCAGCTGGGGCAGGACTGGAAGGGGGGCAGGAAGTTGAGGCTGGAGAGAGTCGGTGGGGGCCAGAGCCGCCAGGAGAGCTGAGTCCAGGGCAGCTGCCTCTGGATGGCCAAGGGGCCATGTCCTGTACCCAGAACAGCCCCGCCACTCCCTGGGGCCCTGGTTGGCTTCTCCAGGAGAGTGGACAGTGAGAATATTATAATATTATCACAGCAAATGCGTCTGTAGTGCGTGCTCTGAGCCTCGTGGTGAGCCCAAGAGGTGGGTACGTTCTCTCTCATTCTGCAGATAAGAGAGAAAACGGGACCCTCCTGCCAGCCCTCCAGCGGGTTAGCAGGTGATAGGCACCCCAGAGGCAGCTGGTCACCTGTCCTTGTCTCCTCTGTCGCTCCCACCGTGCCTGGGTCTGACCCTGCTGTTTTGCAAGGGCAGCCCTCCCGGAGTGGCCTCCAGGGCCCTGGACTACTGCAAGGCCTGGGTTCTCATTCCTGCTTTGCTGCCCCCTTGCTGGTGACCTCCAGGGAGTGGTTTTAACTGCTCCAAGCCTCAGTTTGTGTCTCTGGGAATTGGGGATCCTGGTGACTGCCTTATCTCCCGCTCCAGTTCCGGTGAGAGTCCCGGGAGTGTGCAGATAAAGAGGGCTTTTGAAAGTACAAAGAGCTGCACTCACGATGGTGCGATTATTATTGTTACCTTGATGCCGAGATAAGGGAGGGGGAGGAGGTGCAGTGACAGTTGCCAAGAAACCCAGGAGCTGTCAGCAGCGGCTTCCGGCCTGGCCCATCCCACTCAGGAGCTAGGCCCTTCCCCCCCACATGCCTGCCTCACCCTTTCTCTGGGAAAGATGGGTGCTCTGATGGGGAGGGGAGCTGGGGCCCACTGGCTGGCAGCCACACAGCCACTGGGACTGAAGGTGACCCCAACCTTCATTCATTCACACACAGGGGCTGAAGGTGCCTGGCCAGACTCCAGGTTGGCTCTGGCTTCCCGTGGGACCTTGGGCAAGTCACCTCCTCTCTGCCTGCTGCCTTTTCATGTGTCAGAGGAGAGAGTGGGCAGGTGTCCAGGCCAGACAGGGCAGGACTGGAGCTGGGCCCAGGGAAGCTGCTGGGTGCTGGCGGTCACTGGGGGCAGGAGACCGGTGAGAGGACTGAGGGCCTGGGTGGGGGGCAGTGGGGTGTGTGTAGTGGAAGGAACCCTGGGCTGGAGTCAAGCCTCAGCCATGTGCTTTCCTGGCATGTGACCCTGGGCCTGTCGCTTAACCCCTCTGAGCCTCTATTTTCTCATCTGGAAAAAAGGGTGATAAATTTCATCTGGATTAAATTTTAAAAAGCCGCTGCGGTGATGGAATGAGACTGTGCCTTGTAAACTGTAGGATGTTATGCAGATGTGACCAAGGAGGAGAAGAGGGTCAAGAGTCTCATATCCCTGGCACTCTGGGCTCTGGTACTCAGCGGCTCCACACGTCAGGGGAGTGCCAAGCGTCTCAGGCGAGCCCAGCCACAGAGTCAGGAAGGTCTTAGAGGTGTGGGGAGGGGACAGGGGAATGGAATGGAATGGTGAAGCCCATGGGAAGACGAGGGTGGGAGAGGAGAGGGGGGGAGGAACAGGGTCAAGGTCACCAAGAGGGAGGAAACCACTCTGGAGAGGCTGAAGACAGAAGGGGATCAGAGGGGTGGGCTGAGATGGGTGGGCAGTGGGGAAGGCTGAGGAGGGGGACAAGGTGGATCTGAGAAGAGCAGAGGGCTAGGGAGGGAAGTGAGTTTAGCCGCTGCTTCAAAAGTATTTATTGAGCAACTACTGTTTACTAGGGGCAGTAGAGTGTAGCATCATGGGCACAGCATCTAGACCCTTCTGGATGAAGGTTAAACGAGTTAGAATGGAGCCTGCATAGCCAGCCTGTCTCAGCATTGGCTGCTATTGTTGTTGATGCTGTTATTATTACCTTTCCCACGTGACGTGCTGGGACATGTTCCCAGCTGAGGGTCAGGCAGGCTTTCTTGGCCGGGGCCGCAGACTGGCCACCCATGCCGTACAGTTCACCTCAGGGGCTCTGGAATCCAGATGCCTCAACAGCTGTGTGACCTGGGGCAAGTTACCTTTCCAAGCCTCAGTTTCCTCACGTGGAAAGCGGGCAGGTATCAGGATCAAATTAGATCACGCAAGGCCCAGGGTGGACCCTGGCTTTTGTCATGAGTGTCCCTCTTCTCCCCCTCCAGGCTGGGACAGACAGGGAAGACAGGGCTCAGAGCCACAGGGCCCAGAGTCCCTCCTTCCCCACCCTGGAGTCCCTCCCTGCCCCTGCCCCCTAGGGTCTCAGCCGTGGCTTTTTCAGAAGAGTTGCCTGGGAAGGGGTTGGGTGCTGCCTGTGAGGGTGGGGGCCGGGACAGGATCCCAGATGGAAGCCACAGTGCCCTTGCTTTGAGAGGCCTCCCTGGCCTCACGCCAGTGCAAGCAATCCTGAGTCCAATGGACACCTGTACATGGGGAGACTGAGGCTGAGAGGGTTCTGGAAGGGGAGTGTGTGAGAGGCCGTGGCCAGGCCAACCTACAGCGGCCACTGTTTGAGCCCAAGGGCATGAGAAGGGAAAAGCAGAAGGCCACCACTAGACTAGCCCACTCCAGGCAACAGCTACCTCTCAGCAACCAGGCCGAACCAAAACAGCACTCCTGCTCCCAAGGGTGAAACGCCACCTGACTTCAATCCCAGGACTTTCTGGCTCTGGGGCAACCTCTGCTATCCACCCTACTCTGTGCACAGTCCCTGCTGGGTCAAGGGCACGCACTTCCAGTTCCAGGTCTGTCACCCACTCGCTAGGGGAAGTGTCTTCACCCCTCTGGGCCTCAGTTTCTCTACCTATAAAAATGGGGCTAAAATAACCAACCTTTCACACTCTAGTGAAGGTATAATATGCTCGACATGGTCCCCGGCAAATAGTAGATCTCAACTAGGAGTCCCCAAGGAAATCTCAGTGGAATTCGCCTGGACCATTTCTTTGGGCTTCTCTCTAGTCTCTCCATCCCTCCCAGACACTCAGTGTTCCTTACGATCTGCAGGAACTGGTGTTTAGAACATCCCCTTGCTCACAGACCTTCAATGACTCCCTACTGCCAACCTTCATTCATTCTTTCAGTCATTCAACAAATTTGTGAATGAATGAATCTGAAAGCATTCATTGAGTAAATGCCCACAAGCTGCCCAGGCTTGGTGATGAGGCTGAGAGGGGCTCTCTCTTACTCACATTCACCTAGCCAAGTCAGCGCCTGAGCGTCTCCCCCCACACTGATGTCATGGGCTTAGATATGCCACTGCTACCACATTCGTCCTTTGGGGCAAGTACTGCCCAGCGAAGACCCCTCTTTAAGGTCATCACCCCTGGGAGGTGGAGAGCCTTTGAGTGCCTGGCCGAGGATGGTTCCTTCAAGTCATTTCTTCTGCTAGAGTAGCTGGGCTGAGAGGAGTCAGCAGGGAGGTTCGGGATCTCCTCAGAATCTCCTTCCTGGGCCAGGATCCTACAGCTGGGCCCTTTCCCTCTTGGGGCGTGGCAGTCCCAGCTCCTCCTGACTCAAGCTCGCCGTAGGCCACAGGGGATCATCTGACTCACCCTTGAGGGACCAGCCATGCTTGATGGGACCCGGGCAGGGGTGCAGCCACGTCAGGGTAGCCCCAGGCGGTGGCAGAAGCCAGGCCTGCTCACCCAGCCCTGGGCCCCCTGCATCCCAGGAACCACCGGGCATCTCCTCTCCCTGACCCCACAGGTGGCCTCAGCAGGCCTTTCAGGGTGACGGGAGCTGACCTCACACTCGCCAGACCTGCTTTCTTTCCTCAGGGAGGGGTGCGGGTGTCAGCAGAGTCCAGGCTTGGAGTCAGACAGGTCTCGCACAGATGCTGCTGACCACCTGTGTGACCTCTGTGAACATCCGGGTCCTCGTCCAGAAAGTGGGAATACCGGTATGGCAAGGAGTCCGTGCCCTCAGGCCTGGAAAGAGGCCTCCGCACAGGGCCTGGCACACAGTAGGCCCAGGAGTGTCAGTTATCGTTACTGTCTTTAACAACACCAATAGTCCAGTAACTTCTCAGCCTTGAGGCTCAGGGAGAAGTCCATACAGGCTGGGGCCCCTGATTAGTCCAGAAAGTTCAGCCCTCTGCAGCAGTCCTCTGTGTCCCCTGCCTCAGTCTACCCATCTTCAGAATGGGCTTTGGACCGCCTTTTGGCTGGAAACCTAATGAGAGGCTATGGAGAGACCCTGCCCACATCTTCGATCCTGGAGAAGGACAGCCTGGTTGGCAGCCCTGCCCAGGAAGCCCCTGCTTTCCCCCTTCTGAGGAGTCCAGGACCGTCTCTGCCATGAAATCCAACCCCCCCACACACATTCCCCAGCTGAAAGTGACTTTCTCCCAACTTGGGGCTCTCCCTGACCTCAGACGCTTTTTCTCTTCCAGGAGGAGTGATGGGCAGAACCAGCGCTTCCCTCAGGCACTAGACCTGTCACGAGTGGACTTAGTTCCCCCCTACACTGCTTCACCCTGCCCTAAGGTAAGCGCCCCCTCCACACCTACCGCCCCTGGTCAGCCCCCACCCCCTACCGGGGCTGAGAGATGCCTGAGAATGACTTTTGGGCAGAGGTAAAACGTTCAGGCAGATACCACTGGGAGATGCCACTCCTGACCCCTGGGTGGGCCTGGTACAGTCTTCAGGTTGAACCTGGGTCTGTGGACCGTTGTGGGTGGGGGCTCAGGCTACTCTAGGCAAAGAAGGTGGGAAAACTGGCCAACTGGCTAATCTTCTTGGTCTTCCTTACTAACACCACTGTCAGCCTCTGCATCTGTCAATAGGGCATGATGCATACCCACGTCACAGGGCCGTTGTGAGGTCATATGGAAAGTGCCCATCAAGCCCCCACACACAGTTTCTGGCAAAGAATGCAAGCCCCACATGTGAGCACATATTGTTGGTGTTATCAGAATCAGATGTCAGGGGTTCCTGGGCACCAAGGGACCAGAAACTGATCTGACGCAGGCCTGCCCTCAAGGATCCCTAGTCCAGTAAGGAGCTAAGCAACTGAATGACTTAGGTGGAACGTCAAATACCACAAACCACTGCTAGGATTGATTGAGATTTACTGCATCATGCAATGGGGGCCAGCACCATAGGCAAGCTATCTGACCCGTGGGCTAGTCTTAGGACCCCTTGATGCAGAAGAAATAAGTCCTCACTCTTGCAGCACACTTTGCAGTTTCTAAGGCACATCCACAGGCATCATGCCAACTGGCCTTTCCAGCAGACCTTGAGTGGTAGGCATTCTCTAGTTGAGGATCCAGGTGCTCAGAGAGGTGAGCTGATCTTCCTGAGGTCACACAGCCAGGAGATGACAGAGGCAAGATCCACCAGGGTCTGAGTTCTGGCCCCAACCAAGGGCCAGGCACCTCGCCTAGGCCAGGAGGGCAGATGGCCAAAGAATCGCATCCGTGTGTGGGACAACCACCCCAAGGGGGGCCCAAGTGTGGGTGCTGCGGGCAGCAGAAGGGGGTTCCTGAGACCCTCTCCTGTTTCCTCTGCCTGGGCAACAGCCCAAGACTGGGCCATGTGGATCCGGGGCTTGGCAGGAAGGGACAGACTCAATGGCAGCCTCAATTGACAGCTGGGTTCATGAATGAGGCTCCCAGTCCCTCTCCCCCTGAGTATTCCGGGAGGAGGCCTGGGCTGTCATTGAGGGCTGTGCCTCCCCTGCCAGGGCCTCAGTCTTCCCGTCAGGAAGTGAGGGTTGGGGCAGCCCATCACCATGGCTCCTGCCTGCTCAGACAGCCTGGGGTTAGCCGTCACAGATTAATGCCGAGCTGCCTCCCCTCGGGCTTCCTGGCCCCCACCCAGTCTGGCTAGAAGCCTCCATTTGTGCCAACACAGCTCAGATGGCGGGCTCCGAACCACCCCTTCCTGACAGCTCACCCCCACCCCAGAATCAAGACAGAGTCTGCAGATCATCCTCCTTTGACAGGGGAGGAAACCGGGAGCCAGAGAGATTGGGCAACTTTGGTTGAGGGAACCCAGGCCCATGACATTCACCATTCCACTCCCCCAGCACCTCTGACTCTGTGCGCATTTATCATGTGGATGGAACCAGTATGAGGGGCAGGTGACTTCCCTGTGCCAGTGGGCAAACCCCTGGCCCTCTCTGGGCCTCAGTTTCCCCATCTGTAAAATAGAGGTTGACACTTCCTTCTCTGCCCTCCTTGCCAGCTTGCAACTGGGCAAAGACTGTGAAAGTACTTTGGAAAGGGGAAATTAGGAAGCTCGCCTGTTGGCAGTGTCAAGGCATTCCTAGGGCCAGGCAGGACACCCAGAGGGGACGTCCTTATACAGGGGATGTTCCCTTCTTTTTGGGACACCACATTTGTATAGACACTGAGCTATCCAGGACCCTCCTACCCTCCCCCGACAGGGGTTTCTCCACTTGGGAATTCAGAAACCTGCACACAGTTCCATACACAGCCTGTCCACACCTCTGTAGAGGGATACTGTCACAGACACAGTCACGTGTCTACAACTATATTCAGAGACTTGCACAAGTACAAATACACAAATACACAAGCCCAGGCATTCCCGTATACACCAAAACACAATATTCCCACATGTACCCAGCCACACCCAGTCATGGAGTCTCACATGCACAGACAGCTGCACCCACACATGTGCACACCCTCCACACTGCCTGGTGCACAGAACCCTCCGGTGAGGGGGGCAGGTTCCCCCGGGGCAGTGTGGGAATTAATGTTTCTCTGGCTGCATTTCCATGGGTGCCCGGAAGCGTTCGGGCCTGGAAGTAGCTGCATAAATCAATATTTGCTGCTGTTAATTATTAAAGCCAAAGCTACACTATGTCTGGAACACACATCTCCGGAGTCCCCGCCAGCTCTTCAGGCCCAAACCTGACCCAGGGCCAGGTCCGGGGAGGAGAGCACGGCACGATCCTTCCTTCCAGGAGCCTTTGGCCCTGGGGATGAAGAGTGGTGGGCAACCCTGCCCTGCAGCATCCAGAGCTGCTGGCGTTGACTCGGCCACAGTTCCGGATGTATCTGCCACTTTCCCAACAATTGTCTAAAGGAGAGGGGGTAGCAAGGCCCTGGCTCTGTCCCCACTGCACAGGGGCTATACTAGGCCAGGGACACACTGCAGGGTCAGCTGAAAGGGCCTGCAGAGGCCTTATCATTTATAAGTGGGGGAAACTGAGGCCCAGAAAGGTGGCAGGGACTCACTTGAAGCCACTCAGCAAGTTGTAGCAAGAACAGAGCTGGAACCCACGTGTCCTGAAGTCGGCTTGACTATACCATGGGGCTTTGGCAGCTTCTCCCTAGCACTGCCGCCGTCTCCCCCAGGGTCTGGGGCAGCTAGGGCGTGGGGAAGGGAGGGAGGAGGCCAGGCACTAGGAGCAGGCGGAGGTGAGGAGGAGGGAGGAAAAGACCCCAAAGAGTACTCCAGGCCTTTCCCTGGATTCTGGTTCTGCCTTTTCCTAGCCGTGTGGTCTCAGGAAGGCTTTTCACCTCTTGCGATAAGTTTTCTCATATGTATAACGGGGATGACATTTGTATCTCCTGGGTGGTGGCGATGTGATGACACCGCGCCAAGGGCCCAGCATTAAGTAGGTGCTCAAGAAAAGCCCGCTGTCTCCAAGGCAACCCCCGCGTCTTCACAGCCAGACCCAAGAACTCCGTCTTCGAGTCCTGAGGCGAGGAACTCAGAGCCTTGGGAGACAGAGAAAGTGGGATGAGGGCGCGCTGGGGAAAGCCGCGTGCGGACCCCCGGCGA
>NW_007249901.1:143568-146372 GCF_000164805.1 Carlito syrichta | reverse complement strand
CCCGCGGGGGCCGGCTGGCAGGTGAGGACCCGGGCTGGGGGGCGGCCTGGCCGGGGATCCCGGGGCCGGTCAGCCCCACTTCCTCCGAGTCCGGCAGGCGCTGCCCCAGCCGGGGCGGCCGTGCGAGGCCCCGTCATGGTGGGTGTGTTCGCTTGTGGGCTGACACCCGGCCAGGCGGCCACTGGGCGCACCCCTGCCCTGGGGTCCCTGGCCTTGGGGTTCTTTCGGCAGCCGCCGGCGGTGGCACGGTGGCTCTGTGTGTGTGTGTGTGTGTGTGTGTGTGCACTCCCGTCAGGATCACTTTGCCCCTCCCCTGCCCCCCTTGTGGGGGTCTGAATGTTACGGGTGACTTTGCGGTGGTGCTGGCATGTTGGGGATGCCCCCATCTGGGCCACATCTCTCCCAGCCTTCACCATGTGTCAGGGCGTCTGCTGCCGCCTGTGAGGCTGAAACTGTGGGTGTTACTTGCTGCTGTGTGTACACTCTGGGTGACAGTACCATGTGTCAGTGTTTATATGACTGTGACTCCCGGTGCAACAAGGCGTATTGGATTGTTCCTGGCTGTTTGGTCACCTGAGTGGGGTGCCTTGGGGAACATTAACACACCCCTTCTTGGTGTGACTCTTTGGAACTATACCTGTCTGAGGTTGGGTCAGCCAGGCACAGAAACCAAAGTTGCTGTTAAACTGTGTATTGCGTTGACAGGCATTTGTGTCTACCTGGGCTTCAAGTGTGTTTCTGTGGCTTTTGCTGTAACCGCCTGTGGAATTGTCTCTTCCAAACTCAGAAGTGTGCATGTAACAGTGGGTGACCGTGGGTCGGGGTCTCCTGTGGGCTTCTATGGTGGCTTTTACAGGTCTTCCCTCTGTGGGCAGGCCTCAGTATGTGTCCCCGGGGTGTTTGTGTCTCCTGACCTTATCAGGGCTGGGGGCGGTAGGAGGGGTGTGTGAGGTTCAGACACAAGGATGTGTGCCTCTTGTCCTTGGGGCATAACTACCACCCACCCCACCCCACCCCCGCCTTTGCTGATGTATCTTCCTCTTCTCAAAAGTCTTATTTACCCTTATGGGTGTGTGACCTTTACCGGGTGGGGGGCTTGTAGCTGTGAATGGGGCTGAGTGTCTGTTTCCCTGAACTATCTCCCTGAGACTGAGTGCAAATTGTTGTGTCTCTCGGTCTTAGATGTGTGGGGGGTTTTGTGGTGTTAGTGTACCTTTGTGTGCAGTTACTGATGTGCAGACCTGCATGGGTGGGGGTTTGCATTTGTGTGTGTGTGTTTCCTGGTCCATGGACCTGTGTGTATGTAAGTAGGTGTGCTCTTGTATAACTCAGGACACCAGCATGTATATCTGTGCGTTAGCACATAGCTCTGAGTCTAAGATCACTGTACACAAATCCCATTGTGTGTAAGAGTGTGTGTGTGTGTGTGTGTGTGTGTGTGTGTGTGTGTGTGTGTGTGTTTTCTTGGTACACAACATGTATGCACGGGGCACTGTTTAAATATTGGTGTGCAAACCTCTGTGTGTGACAGGAGGGAAGGAGGGGAGAGTGTGTGCGTGTGCTTCCTGGTGCACAACCCCATGGTACATGTGTCGGCAGGAGCTGCCTGAGTTGAGCCTTGGAGGAGCTGGGGGAGGGACACCATCCTGGAGGCTCTGGGGGCTTCCCAGGCCCAGCCCCCAGCCCGCCAGCCGGCAGGGATGCTGCCTTCCAGGAAGGCTCGTAGGGAGTTGGCGCTGGAGAGGCCAGGGCTGCCAAGCACAGCTGGCAGATGCTGGATTAACTCTGCATGTACCCTGCTTGCCTCAGGAGAGGCTGGCTGGAGCATGTAGGGTTCGAGGGGGCTCATGCTCAGGTGTTGGGCCAATGAGCTCCCCCGTATCCTCTCTCCCAAAGTACCCCCAGCCCATGCTGCTTCCACTGAGCAGTGGCCGGTGGCCTGGGTTTACTGAGCCTCGCCCTCTTCCAGGAGAGACAGGGAAACCCACAGACCCTCCTGGGGATCCTGGCTGGGATGTGGGACTCTTTGGGGTCCATGTGCCCATCCTGGCACTGCCAGTCTTTTGGAGACACATGGGAAATGTCTCTCCCCAAGGGCAGCAGCCCTTCAGGGAGGAGGACTGAGTGGGGTAGGCTGCCCATGCCCTGGGCCCTGGGCTCACCGAACTTGGCAGTGGGCCAAACTCTGTCTCCCACACACAGCCCCCTCCCCTGATGCTTCCTCCCTCCATGCCCTTTTGCCGTTCCAAAGGCATCTCGGTCGCTGGTTGAAGCTGGTGGGGCTGTAGGGCTAGGCTGGTGGCGGCCACCCTCAGAACTGACCAGCTCTCTTCATCTCTGTTGCAGAACACAGATCTGTTTGAGATGATTGAAAAGATGCAGGTGAGGACGGCTCTGTGGCCTGTTCCAGGGCACCGCCAGCCCTTCACCTCTCTGAGGCCGGGCCAGGAGAAGAGGGGGCCGCTCGCTGTCCAGAGTCCTCCTCTGGGGTCAGAGTGGAGGATGGCACCTGGCAGCGCCCAACCCTCTTTCTGACCTGGGCCCATCTGGACTCCCAGCTCCCCCTCCCATGTAGGGCTCCAGCAGGACTGGGGTCAGCTCCTCAGCCCACCCCCAGACACACGCCATCCCCCATCCCACAAGGGACATCACAGGCCCTGCAGCCTCCCCCGGTGGCATGGCGGCGGGGACAGATACAGGGGCCTGTCAGCCAGAGTCCTGCTGCAGTGGGGGTATTACCCCTGCCCTCCACCCACCCCCAGTCCTGGTCTGCTCTTCTCATGGATATGCCCTGGGAGGTGGGC